>NC_091224.1:25754743-26018334 GCF_040958095.1 Procambarus clarkii
CCCCCCCCTTCCTCGTTACTCCCCCCCCTTCCTCGTTACTCCCCCCCTTCCTCGTTACTCCCCCCCTTCCTCGTTACTCCCCCCTTCCTCGTTACTCCCCCCCTTCCTCGTTACTCCCCCCCTTCCTCGTTACTCCCCCCCTTCCTCGTTACTCCCCCCCTTCCTCGTTACTCCCCCCCCCTTCCTCGTTACTCCCCCCCCTTCTTCGTTACTCCCCCCCCTTCTTCGTTACTCCCCCCCTTCTTCGTTACTCCCCCCCTTCTTCGTTACTCCCCCCTTTCCTCGTTACTCCCCCCCTTCCTCGTTACTCCCCCCTTCCTCGTTACTCCCCTCCCTTCCTCGTTACTCCCCTCCCTTCGTCGTTACTCCCCTCCCTTCGTCGTTACTCCCCTCCCTTCGTCGTTACTCCCCTCCCTTCGTCGTTACTCCCCTCCCTTCGTCGTTACTCCCCTCCCTGCGTCGTTACTCCCCTCCCTTCGTCGTTACTCCCCCCCTTCCTCGTTACTCCCCTCCCTTCGTCGTTACTCCCCTCCCTTCGTCGTTACTTCCCCCCCCCTTCCTCGTTACTCCCCTCCCTTCGTCGTTACTCCCCCCATCCTCGTTACTTCCCCCCCTTCCTCGTTACTTCCCCCCCTTCCTCGTTACTCCCCTCCCTTCGTCGTTACTCCCCCCCATCCTCGTTACCCCCACCCTCATCCTCGTTACCCCCACCCTCATCCTCGTTACCCCCACCCCCATCCTCGTTACCCCCACCCCCATCCTCGTTACCCCCACCCCCATCCTCGTTACCCACCCCCACCCAAAAAAAGGTTGTGTGTGTGTGTGTGTGTGTGTGTGTGTGTGTGTGTGTGTGTGTGTGTGTGTGTTCCTTGCAAGGGTACACGTCTAACCCGGTTGAGAGACGGGACCAAAGAGCCCAGAGCTCAACCCCCGCAAGCACAACTAGGTGAGTATCAACATGAGTGGGATTACAACAGCTTCGTGAAGAAGGTAAATGGTTGTTATCGAGGCATAACAGTTTGAACAGTGTCATCATCTCCATTTGGGGGCTTTTTTCGAGTTAGGTTGCAATTTACTTAAATAAACTATACGGTCAATTAACATTAACATCATTGAGTATCAGTGGACTTCCCCCTGTTTCCGTTGTATGTGGTGGGCCAGTCAGAACCTCGGTGTGTTCATAAGTACTTATCTTTGCTCCTAGTTGTTTTAGATTCAGCTTCTGTGAAGAAAAAAGTTGCAAGTAGCACGGGCTATGGTGAGCCCGTAGTGGACTTACCTGGCACAGGAGCGGGGCTATGAAACGTCTCTGCTCCTGGCATTTAAATGTCATGTATTCTGGTTGCCTCAAACAAGGAATGATCCATTGGATCATTAAGCTAATTCAATAAACTTTTAAGCTGCACCACCTTTATGTTAATGTTTCCTCGCATACTATTAAGCTTGACCTTCAACTGAATGTGTAATTCCCTCGTCCTCCTGCTTAATTTCCTTAATTGTCAACTATTCTTCCCCGAGGAGTCGAGGTGAGTTAATGATTACTTATGTGCTCAGAGCTTAAGAATCCATTCATTCTCCTGCCAAATTGACCTCTGTGGAAGACCCTGAAAAAACTAATGGCCGATATTAATAAAAATCTTAGTTTGGGCAACGGAAAATAACATGTTTAACAGTGATAAATTCCAGGGGCCAGATTCACGAAAGCACTTGCGCAAACACTTACGAACCTGTACAGTTTGTCTCAATCTTTGGCGGCTTTGTTTACAATTATTAAACAGTTAATGAGCTCGGAAGCACCAGGAGGCTGTTTATAACAATAACAACAGTTGAATAGGAAGTTTTCATGCTTGTAAACTGCTTAATAAATGTAACCAAAGCCGTCAATGATTGAGGAAAGATGTACATGTTCGTAAGTGCTTGCGTAACTGCTTTCGTGAATCTGGCCCCAGATACTTAGGTATGGTGGAAAGGATATATATGGACACGAAATACAAGGTATAAGCCACAAGTATACCTGTTCGTAGAAGGAAAACAACGTGTAAAAGATCTGGGAATTATGATCTGATGACCTGACATTCAGTGAACATAACCGAGCAAATATAGCGTCAGCCAGGAAAATGATTGGATTGATTATGAGAACGTTTAATTCCAGGGATCCCATCACAATGCTAATACTGTTTAAATTACTCGTGCTGTCCCGTACTGAGAACTGCTCAGTACTGCCTTCCACTTTCAGAATAGAGAATTCTGAAATAGGACGCTAAGCCCCGGAAACACTTCTAGGTAACTTCAAGGTAGAGGAAATAATCTTAAAGAAGCATTTAGGTACGTTCTTGCAAGAAGTGCCGGACCAACCGGGCTGTGGTGGATATGCGGGCCTGCGGGTCGCTCCAAGCAACAGCCTGTTGGACCAAGCTCTCACAAGTCGACCCTAGTCGCAGGCCGGGATCAGGGAGCAGAGCTCCCTGAAACGGAAGTTGTGGAGGGTGTGTGTTGACGTGAGGTGTGTAGTTGTGGCAGGTGTGTTGACGTGAGGCGTGTAGTTGTGGCGGGTGTGTTGACGTGAGGTGTGTAGTTGTGGCAGGTGTGTTGACGTGAGGTGTGTAGTTGTGGCAGGTGTGTTGACGTGAGGTGTGTAGTTGTGGCGGGTGTGTTGACGTGAGGTGTGTAGTTGTGGCAGGTGTGTTGACGTGAGGTGTGTAGTTGTGGCGGGTGTGTAGTTGTGGAGGGTGTGTTGACTTGAGGTGTGTAGTTGTGGCGGGTGTGTTGACGTGAGGTGTGTAGTTGTGGCGGGTGTGTTGACGTGAGGTGTGTAGTTGTGGCAGGTGTGTTGACGTGAGGTGTGTAGTTGTGGCGGGTGTGTTGACGTGAGGTGTGTAGTTGTGGCGGGTGTGTTGACGTGAGGTGTGTAGTTGTGGCGGGTGTGTTGACGTGAGGTGTGTAGTTGTGGCGGGTGTGTTGACGTGAGGTGTGTAGTTGTGGCGGGTGTGTTGACGTGAGGTGTGTAGTTGTGGCAGGTGTGTTGACGTGAGGTGTGTAGTTGTGGCGGGTGTGTTGACGTGAGGTGTGTAGTTGTGGAGGGTGTGTTGACGTGAGGTGTGTAGTTGTGGCGGGTGTGTTGACGTGAGGTGTGTAGTTGTGGCGGGTGTGTAGTTGTGGCAGGTGTGTTGACGTGAGGTGTGTAGTTGTGGAGGGTGTGTTGACGTGAGGTGTGTAGTTGTGGAGGGTGTGTTGACGTGAGGTGTGTAGTTGTGGCGGGTGTGTTGACGTGGTGTGTGTAGTTGTGGCGGGTGTGTAGTTGTGGCGGGTGTGTTGACGTGAGGTGTGTAGTTGTGGAGGGTGTGTTGACGTGAGGTGTGTAGTTGTGGCGGGTGTGTGTTGACGGGAGGTGTGTAGTTGTGGCGGGTGTGTGTTGGCGTGAGGTGTGTAGTTGTGGAGGGTGTGTAGTTGTGGCAGGTGTTGACGTGGTGTGTGTAGTTGTGGCGGGTGTGTTGACGTGAGGTGTGTGTAGCTGTGGCGGGTGTGTTGACGTGAGGTGTGTAGTTGTGGCGGGTGTGTTGACGTGAGGTGTGTTGACGTGGTGTGTGTAGTTGTGGCGGGTGTGTTGACGTGAGGTGTATGTAGGTGTGGAGGGTGTGTTGACGTGAGGTGTATGTAGGTGTGGAGGGTGTGTTGACGTGAGGTGTATGTAGGTGTGGAGGGTGTGTTGACGTGAGGTGTGTGTAGGTGTGGCGGGTGTGTTGACGTGAGGTGTGTAGTTGTGGAGGGTGTGTTGACGTGAGGTGTGTAGTTGTGGCGGGTGTGTGTTGACGTGAGGTGTGTAGTTGTGGCGGGTGTGTGTTGACGTGAGGTGTGTAGTTGTGGCGGGTGTGTGTTGACGTGAGGTGTGTAGTTGTGGCGGGTGTGTGTTGACGTGAGGTGTGTAGTTGTGGCGGGTGTGTTGACGTGAGGTGTGTAGTTGTGGCGGGTGTGTTGACGTGAGGTGTGTGTAGTTGTGGCAGGTGTGTTGACGTGGTGTGTGTAGTTGTGGCGGGTGTGTTGACGTGAGGTGTGTGTAGCTGTGGCGGGTGTGTTGACGTGAGGTGTGTAGTTGTGGCGGGTGTGTTGACGTGAGGTGTGTTGACGTGGTGTGTGTAGTTGTGGCGGGTGTGTTGACGTGAGGTGTATGTAGGTGTGGAGGGTGTGTTGACGTGAGGTGTATGTAGGTGTGGAGGGTGTGTTGACGTGAGGTGTATGTAGGTGTGGAGGGTGTGTTGACGTGAGGTGTGTGTAGGTGTGGCGGGTGTGTTGACGTGAGGTGTGTAGTTGTGGAGGGTGTGTTGACGTGAGGTGTGTAGTTGTGGCGGGTGTGTGTTGACGTGAGGTGTGTAGTTGTGGCGGGTGTGTGTTGACGTGAGGTGTGTAGTTGTGGCGGGTGTGTTGACGTGAGGTGTGTAGTTGTGGCGGGTGTGTTGACGTGAGGTGTGTGTAGTTGTGGCAGGTGTGTTGACGTGGTGTGTGTAGTTGTGGCGGGTGTGTTGACGTGAGGTGTGTAGTTGTGGCGGGTGTGTTGACGTGAGGTGTATGTAGGTGTGGAGGGTGTGTTGACGTGAGGTGTATGTAGGTGTGGAGGGTGTGTTGACGTGAGGTGTATGTAGGTGTGGAGGGTGTGTTGACGTGAGGTGTGTGTAGGTGTGGCGGGTGTGTTGACGTGAGGTGTGTAGTTGTGGCGGGTGTGTTGACGTGAGGTGTGTAGTTGTGGCGGGTGTGTGTTGGCGTGAGGTGTGTAGTTGTGGCGGGTGTGTTTTGGCGTGAGGTGTGTAGTTGTGGCGGGTGTGTTGACGTGAGGTGTGTAGTTGTGGAGGGTGTGTTGACGTGAGGTGTGTAGTTGTGGCGGGTGTGTGTTGGCGTGAGGTGTGTAGTTGTGGCGGGTGTGTTGGTGTGTAGTTGTGGAGGGTGTGTAGTTGTGGAGGGTGTGTAGTTGTGAGGTGTGTAGGTGTGGCGGGTGTGTTGACGTGAGGTGTGGAGGGTGTGTAGGTGTGGCGGGTGTGTTGACGTGAGGTGTGGAGGGTGTGTAGGTGTGGCGGGTGTGTTGACGTGAGGTGTGGAGGGTGTGTAGGTGTGGCGGGTGTGTTGACGTGAGGTGTGGAGGGTGTGTAGGTGTGGCGGGTGTGTTGACGTGAGGTGTGGAGGGTGTGTAGGTGTGGAGGACGCGCCAATAACGCCACATCGCCCTCGGGTGTTGGCTGCTCTTGCTGCACCTTCAGTAGCACCAGCCCCTCCCTCACTAGCACCATAAATTTAGCAGCAGGAGCAGCATGCACTAGCACCATCGAGCAGGGCGTTGATTGGCTGGTGTTATCAGGGGCGTGTCGGGGGTGATGGATGGATGCATGCAAGAGAGGGATATGTGCACGGGGGAGGGCGTTGTGGGGGGGGGGGGGTGAGATGTGTGAGGAAAGGGGGGTTGAGAGATTGATGCACAAGATGGGATGTCACCTTCTACCACAAAGGTGAGATCCTATCTGTTGCCAAGACATTTGTTGTAGCCAATTCTTAGCAGGTCGGTGGTTGAATGGTTGGTAATTTAAATATTTGTGGTACTCCTCATATTTGACGTGACTGCACCTTCCTCCGCCACTCCAACCCGTTCTCGCACTTGCTTTTAGTCAATATTGGCTTATTTAATAAGTGCATATGTGACATACTAATTGATTGTGAATATTTTAGTTTACCTTGAAAAGCTTCATAGAAAACACCGACCTCACCTAACCTTCTTAGTATGTTAAGATAAGCATCTTATTGCTTCTTAATTACAACTATTACTTAACCAATACCGTTGATAGGTTAATAATTGTAAATAAGAAGCAATAAGATGTTTATCTTAACATACTAAGAAGGTTAGGTGAGGTCGGTGTTTTCTATGAAGCTTTTCAAGGTAAACTAAAATATTCACAAACAATTAGTATGTCACATGTGCACTTATTAAATAAGCCAATATTGACCGTAAGCAAGTGCAAGAACGGGTTGACCACTCACATGTGGTCTGGGCTTGTCTTCCTGTCTAGGGCTGGACGGTAGAGCGACGGCCTCGTTTCACGCAGGTCGGCGTTCAATCCCCCTACCGTCGTAGTGGTTGGGTACCATATTCCTTCCAGTCCCATCCCAAATCCATATCCTGACCCCCCTCCCTTCCCAATGCTATATAGTCGTGCTGGCTTGGCGCTTTCTCCCGATAGCTGCTTTCCTTCCCTCCCCCCCCCCCATCCCACCTCGATTGCTTAGTGTATGTATATCCACAATGGCATCGTTCTTTTTGTTGTATCCAAGAAATCTGTAAATCATCTAATCAGGTCACAACCTTTTGAGAGCTTTACATTCTGACTGAAAATGTCTTACTGCATCTAGATTACTATTACTAATTGTTGTTATTAACCTTGGCTGTTGTTATCCAGGTACAACGCTATCCAGGTGTTTATCGCTATCCTCTGGGCACCACAGCAACAGAGGAATGACTGTAAAGGGGGGTACCAGTTTTCCCGTTTTTCAGTTTTCAGTAAAGGGAAACCAGTTTTCATTGTCCCGGCTGGTTAAAGTCACTGAAAATGGAATCTTATTCCATTCCATTTTACAACTAAAGATGCATCCTGTATAGTGATTGTTGTTGCACTCTTTGCAATATTTTCCATTGGGAATTCAGTTCCTGTGCAAAGAGTTCAATATCCAGTTTCAAGAGGAAACTAGAAACTAGTTTCAAGAGGAAAGTAGATTTATTCCTCCAAGGAGTACCGGACCAACCGGGCTGAGGTGGGTATGTGGGCCTGAGGGCCGCTCCAAGCAACAGCCTGGTGGACCAAACTCTCACAAGTCAAGCCTGGCCTCGGGCCGGGCTTGGGGAGTAGAACAACTCCCAGAACCCCATCAACCAGGTATCAACCAGGTATCCATCCCCCTGACCTAATAACATTTTTGCGGAATCGGCCAATCTGTTAGAAAGGGCGAAGTATTAAACAATGCAAACTAATATTGGCGTTTTCTATGAATCTGCCTGAATGGGTTCCCAGGTTTTTAGTTAGGTAAAGCAGTTGTATTTTTTTTTATAGAGTGGCGGATGAGGAGACTATCTGGAATGTGTCTGCATTTTTATTTTCTGAACTTGTCCTTTATTTAGCACAATTTTGTTTTAATGTGAAAGTTGGCTCCCACGCACAACTCCCTTGGCTCCCACGCACAACTCCCTTGGCTCCCACGCACAACTCCCTTGGCTCCCACGCACAACTCCCTTGGCTCCCACGCACAACTCCCTTGGCTCCCACGCACAACTCCCTTGGCTCCCACGCACAACTCCCTTGGCTCCCACGCACAACTCCCTTGGCTCCCACGCACAACTCCCTTGGCTCCCACGCACAACTCCCTTGGCTCCCACGCACAACTCCCTTGGCTCCCACGCACAACTCCCTTGGCTCCCACGCACAACTCCCTTGGCTCCCACGCACAACTCCCTTGGCTCCCACGCACAACTCCCTTGGCTCCCACGCACAACTCCCTTGGCTCCCACGCACAACTCCCTTGGCTCCCACGCACAACTCCCTTGGCTCCCACGCACAACTCCCTTGGCTCCCACGCACAACTCCCTTGGCTCCCACGCACAACTCCCTTGGCTCCCACGCACAACTCCCTTGGCTCCCACGCACAACTCCCTTGGCTCCCACGCAAAAAAAAAAAGGTTGATTGGGCTCTTTCGGCCCGCCTCTCAACTGTCAGAGCTCAACCCCCGTAAGCACAACTAGGTGAATACACCTCCCTCACCCAACTCCTCATATTCGCCGAGTTGAGGCGGATATGAGGTCTACGAAGCTCATATCCGCCACATATCCGGGTCTGCTTGATGGGGTTCTGGGAGTTCTTCTATACTCCCCATCTATGGTGTACGGACAGGTCCAAACAACGGGCGGAGCTTGAGGGGGGAGGGGGGCATAATAACTCCCTGGAGACCACTCGGGCCCTATACACACGCGCGCACCTCATTAGGATATTAAGGCGTGAAGTTGAGCATTGCTTTAACTCTTTGTGTTTTATGTCAACAGGGGTCATCGGAGCATCATGAGACAGATGGACCAGATGATGGCGTCGGTCATCCGCGACCCCTTCGAGGACGATCCCTTCTTCGGGTCTGGCGGTAGTGCTGGCGGGGGCGGCGGGTGTGTGGGCCTCCTTGCCGGGTTTCCCGCCCTCACAGCCGGTCCCGCCGCCCTCACAGCCGGTCCCGCCGCCCTCACTGCCGGGCCCGCCGCCACCAATGCCCTGAGTGCCAACGTCCTCAACGCCAACGCCCTGGTGGCTGCGGCGGCGGCGGCCTCCGGCAGGTCCCAACGGCCCAGAACCCAGCACCCATTCTCTGCTCTGGGCATTCCCTTCGTGGCTGATATGGTATCCTCAATCGTGAGTGTTTGGCTTCATAGCTTTTGTGTTTACCTTTTGTTTACGTTTTCTTTTACTTTGCTATGTATGTAATTTTGTTTAAAACAATGATTTATCAGCTTGGTGATTTTGTTACACTAAAGTACTAACTAGTCATTCTGCATTAGCGCTTTCTCCTGATGATTACCTTGCTACACGCACACTCCCAACTAATTAGCATGGATCGTAGAGCGATGGTTTCGGTTCTTGCAGGTCGGCGTTCAATTCCCGACTGTCAAAGTGGTTGGCCACCATTTCTTTCCTCCGCCCTTTCCTCAGCTCCTAGTCTTCATAACCCATTCCAATTACTATATAATCGTCGTGACTTAGTGCCTTCGCCTGATAATTACATTACCTTGCTACACAATCAACCCTTTAAGGATAGAAGAAACAGGGGGATGGGGGGGTAATCGCAAGATACTGAGGGGAATAGGGGAGTAGTGAAGGTGGATAAGGACAATTTCTTCAAATTATAAGATAGTTGGATAAGTGGTGGCAAGCCGGTATGACTATACTCCTTGGAAGGGATACGAGGACAAAGAGCTGGGATAGAACGGAGGGAAGGAATGGTCCCCAACCGCTTGGACTATCGTGGATCGAACACCAACCTGCAAGAACCGAGACCCTCACTACGAGGGGGCCTCGTAGCCTGGTGGATAGCGAGGGGGCCTCGTAGCCTGGTGGATAGCGCGCAGGACTCGTAATTCTGTGGCGCGGGTTCGATTCCCGCACGAGGCAGAAACATATGGGCAAAGTTTCTTTCACCCTGAATCAGCCCCTGTTACCTAGCAGTAAATAGGTACCTGGGAGTTAGTCAGCTGTCACGGGCTGCTTCCTGGGGGTGGAGGCCTGGTCGAGGACCGGGCCGCGGGGACACTAAAAAGCCCCGAAATCATCTCAAGATAACCTCAAGATAACAGCTGGAAACGCAAATGAACCGAAGGAATGTACAATGGGGAGTACCTCGCTAGCTTGGTTGGCTGGCCGACTGGCTGTACCTGTCGTTGTTTAAGATTAAGATGGAACTTTTTGTTCCAAGTAGCACAAGTAGCACGGGCTATGGTCAGCCCATAGTGGACTTACCTGGCACAGGAGTGGGACTGTAACTGTGTGTACCTGTCAATAATGTTCCTCTTCATCTGCACCTCACCGTTCAAGTAGCATACCCACCCGTCACCAAGAAATGTAAATGAGATTCCTGCTCTTATCAAAAAGCTGTCACACTTGAAACAACTGCCTCTTCTATCCAAAACTTAAGATCTCGCGAGCACCGTGCCGGACCAACCGGGCTGTGGTGGGTATGTGGGCCTGCGGGCCGCTCCAAGCAACAGCCTAGTGGACCAAACTCTCACAAGTCAAGCCTGGCCTCGGGCCGGGCTTGGGGAGTTGAAGAACTCCCAGAACCCCATCAACCAGGTATCAACCAGGTACACAGATGGCAGAGTCCAATCGTCAACAGACCGGACTGCAGCAGCTTGTAGGTTTTATAGAAAGAATACTTGCACACAAACTATCAGTCAGGTTAAACAGCCAGCTGGACTCTACACAAACAGAACTAGCTGCACCTCCCTTCATCTACCTTACCTTGAGGTGCTTCCGGGGCTCAGTGTCCCCGCGGCCCGGTCGTCGACCAGGCCTCCTGGTTGCTGGACTGATCAGTCTAGGATTGGACTGATCTAGTCTAGGATTGCTGCACAAATGCAGTTGTACCTACCTAAATGTGTTAATACAAATTTAATGATTTCTTAACTCGAATGAGGATCCCAAATAAATCGGCGTTAAGTACCAGTCTTCTAGTATTAGTAGATACTTCTAATATCTTCTAGTAAAGGGAGCCGGTCGGCCGAGCGGACAGCACGCTGTACTTGTGATCCTGTGGTCCTTGGTTCGATCCCAGGCACCGGCGAGAAACACTGGGCAGAGTTTCTTTCACCCTAAGCCCCTGTTACCTAGCAGTAAAATAGGTACCTGGGTGTTAGTCAGCTGTCACGGGCTGCTTCCTGGGGGTGGAGGCCTGGTCGAGGACCGGGCCGCGGGGACACTAAAAAGCCCCGAAATCATCTCAAGATAACCTCAAGATAGCCTGCACACTGCCATCACTATACATCATGCCGACACGTCACAATCATCGCTGTAATAAGCTTCACTAAAGAGGCTTATATCTTGGGCTATATCTAATATGCAAGTGGGTTTTGTTCAGCATTTGTATAGTAGATAAATGAACAAAAGCAAGTCACTGAAGTTCCCAGTGACTTGTCTTGCTCTCCCTCTCCCTTCCTGTCTTGCCTCTCCCCTCTCCCTTCCTGTCTTGCCTCTCCCCTCTCCCTTCCTGTCTTGCCTCTCCCCTCTCCCTTCCTGTCTTGCCTCTCCCCTCTCCCTTCCTGTCTTGCCTCTCCCCTCTCCCTTCCTGTCTTGCCTCTCCCCTCTCCCTTCCTGTCTTGCCTCTCCCCTCTCCCTTCCTGTCTTGCCTCTCCCCTCTCCCTTCCTGTCTTGCCTCTCCCCTCTCCCTTCCTGTCTTGCCTCTCCCCTCTCCCTTCCTGTCTTGCCTCTCCCCTCTCCCTTCCTGTCTTGCCTCTCCCCTCTCCCTTCCTGTCTTGCCTCTCCCCTCTCCCTTCCTGTCTTGCCTCTCCCCTCTCCCTTCCTGTCTTGCCTCTCCCCTCTCCCTTCCTGTCTTGCCTCTCCCCTCTCCCTTCCTGTCTTGCCTCTCTCCCTCTCCCTTCCTGTCTTGCCTCTCCCCTCTCCCTTCCTGTCTTGCCTCTCTCCCTCTCCCTTCCTGTCTTGCCTCTCTCCCTCTCCCTTCCTGTCTTGCCTCTCTCCCTCTCCCTTCCTGTCTTGCCTCTCTCCCTCTCCCTTCCTGTCTTGCCTCTCTCCCTCTCCCTTCCTGTCTTGCCTCTCTCCCTCTCCCTTCCTGTCTTGCCTCTCTCCCTCTCCCTTCCTGTCTTGCCTCTCTCCCTCTCCCTTCCTGTCTTGCCTCTCTCCCTCTCCCTTCCTGTCTTGCCTCTCTCCCTCTCCCTTCCTGTCTTGCCTCTCTCCCTCTCCCTTCCTGTCTTGCCTCTCTCCCTCTCCCTTCCTGTCTTGTCTCTCTCCCCCTCTCCCTTCCTGTCTTGCCTCCTCCTCTCCCTTCCTGTCTTGCCTCTCTTCCCCTTCTCCCTTCCTGTCTTGCCTCCTCCTCTCCCTTCCTGTCTTGCCTCTCTTCCCCTTCTCCCTTCCTGTCTTGCCTCGTCCCCTTCTCCCTTCCTGTCTTGCCTCTCTTCCCCTTCTCCCTTCCTGTCTTGCCTCGTCCCCTTCTCCCTTCCTGTCTTGCCTCGTCCCCTTCTCCCTTCCTGTCTTGCCTCGTCCCCTTCTCCCTTCCTGCCTTGCCTCGTCCCCTCTCCCTTCCTGCCTTGCCTCGTCCCCTCTCCCTTCCTGCCTTGCCTCTCCCCTCCCCGAGCCCTGGTCCTTGACGTGACTGCACCTTCCTCACATCTGGTCTCCATCTCCTGGCGTCGACACTCCAGCAGGGCTGTCCATCACGTATCCGCCTTGTTAGGCTCTAATAGTTCCTGGAAGGTCTGAAAATAGCCCGCGCGCGCTCGCGCGCTCTCCAACCACGCCTAGGTTGTGTACTTTTGTGCGTACATGTATCTATGTGTGCGCGTCTGCGTACACGCACAAGCGCCGAAAGAGCCAGAGCTCAACCCCCGCAAGAGCCAGAGCTCAACCCCCGCAAGAGCCAGAGCTCAACCCCCGCAAGAGCCAGAGCTCAACCCCCGCAAGAGCCAGAGCTCAACCCCCGCAAGAGCCAGAGCTCAACCCCCGCAAGAGCCAGAGCTCAACCCCCGCAAGAGCCAGAGCTCAACCCCCGCAAGCGCAACTAGGTGAATACTAGGTGAATTTTCTGATTGAAAATTGAAAGATTGAAAACACATTTTCTGATTGCTGTGTACATAAGGAAACTGTGCTTAGCCGGTAGTACTCATCCTATCAGTACTTACCTATTGGTGACGACGGGGCAGTGGGAGGTCTAGCTTTTATGTCCCCTCCTACTGTAGCCTATTTGTTCCTGTTGCTGTTATAATTAAACTACTGTATTATGACGTTCAGATTCTTTGTCAAATCTGGCCTTCATTTTAAGGTAGGTGTACAAGTAGGTAGGTTGTGGGTAGGTAACAAGAGGAAGGTAAGGAAGGAAGGAAGTGGATAAGTGGAATAAAAGTTGAGGGGAGGAAGGGGGGAGAAAACTCCCTCCAGCCATGTTGTTTACAAGTGTCTAGCCAGGGTTGCAAGGAAGAGCATCTGTAACACAAACACGAGGAGTGATGCTTGTAAACACGACAGGGAGGAGTGCCAGGCACGAGTGCCACTTGCTGGAAACTTTCCCTGGGGAAACTTTCCTCAGGGAAAGTTTCCCTCCACGCGTGGGGAGCCGGTCGGCCGAGCGGACAGCACGCTGGACTTGTGATCCTGTGGTCCTGGGTTCGATCCCAGGCGCCGGCGAGAAACAATGGGCAGAGTTTCTTTCACCCTATGCCCCTGTTACCTAGCAGTAAAATAGGTACCTGGGTGTTAGTCAGCTGTCACGGGCTGCTTCCTGGGGGTGGAGGCCTGGTCGAGGACCGGGCCGCGGGGACACTAAAGCCCCGAAATCATCTCAAGATAACCTCAAGAAGGGAAACTGTAAACATAAGCTAAACCTTATGTTTAAGTTTCCCTATCGCATACTTAGCTTCTGCTTAAAGGGGCATGGGCGTTACCGCTTCCAAATTCAATTTTTCAACATTCAAATTTGTATTCAAACGAATGTGTGTACAAAGAACATAAGAGCGATTGTGGGGACAGGAGTTACACATACTAATGAAGCCACTATTACGCAAAGCGTTTCGGGCCAAAGCTTAAAATCATTTGGATTTTTTGTTTATTTAAAGGTATGAGAGGGTAAGAGCTTCATACTAAGAGAAGTGAGCTAACCAAATTGAGAAAGTTTAAGAAAAATAAGATAAATACAATAAAAAAGGTGATAGTGATGACTGGCATAGACTATTACATTATGGAGTCAGTAGTCGTGGCAACGGTACAGTAGTTCATTTACATTAATAACAATGGAAATACTAAGGAGCAATTTAGAAAAGCAACTGGAACACCACAGAACATAAGAGTAATATAGTATAGTTTAAGTTTAGGAAGTATATTACCTCTATATATATATATATATTAATTATACCATTATTTGTTTATTGTTATTATTCGCAGAAAATCACACTAACGTGATGTATATCAATGGGAAAATAATATATATATATATATATATATATATATATATATATATATATAATATACACACACCTGTCTATAGTGCATATAGACATGACAGACACTAGACCTCAGAGCCCCGGTGGATATCATCATCATCATCATCATCATCATCATCATCATCATCATCATCATTATTATTATTATTATTATTATCAATGGGAAAGCTGTGAAATATGCATATGATACTAGACATCTATGGAATTAGAAGCCTTAATGTGTTTACTAGTGTTAGCTCCGATTGCTGACTCGCGTTTTCTTCTACAGAAAACGAGAGAAAATGGTAACCATGTTGAGGTGAACTATTGTCTAGTGTGCACATACACCTGTTACTGTAGATTACATTCGTTATTTAAATATTTTATATTTTAATAAACGCGCGTTTTCTTTCTAACTTTAACGGGCCGGGATTTACGAAGCATTTACGTATCCACTTATGAAACCTGTATATCTCTCCAGGATAATAGCGGCTAATATTGTAGTCTGTATTTATTAAACAGTCTACAAGTTTGGAAATGCTGCGAGGTTCTTCTCAGTCAAAGGTTATTGTTATAAACAGCCGCCGGAGCTCATAACTGTTTAATGCATGCAAACTAAACAGCCGTTATTGGGGGAGAGATGTACAGGTTTCGTAAGTAGACAGGTGAATGTTGTATGAAATATGGAGTACGAAATATGGAGCCGGTCGGCCGAGCGGATAGCACGCTGGACTTGTGATCCTGTGGTCCTGGGTTCGATCCCAGGCGCCGGCGAGAAACAATGGGCAGAGTTTCTTTCACCCTATGCCCCTGTTACCTAGCAGTAAAATAGGTACCTGGGTGTTAGTCAGCTGTCACGGGGTGCTTCCTGGGGGTGGAGGCCTGGTCGAGGACCGGGCCGCGGGACACTAAAAGCCCCGAAATCATCTCAAGATAACCTCAAGATAACGACGTAGGAGAAACGGTTACAACATGCAACATGTGAAAGATACATTGACAAAGGTAGTCTGAGATTGTTTGGCATAATGCGTACCACGACAAAACACAGAGGAAAACCAAGAACACCAGTATTGGTAGTCACCGACCGCTTCATTCATATATATGGCTCGTGGAACCGTCCACTCCGCCCACCTCCTGTGCCAAGTGAGTACGACGGGCTCACCATAGCCTGTGCTACTTGCAACATTTTGTTCCCAGTGGCTGAATCTAAATCATCATCAAACAGCTGACTCGCAGAATGTGCAGGGCGCGTGCTCACTCCACATTCACTGCTGCACAATAACTGTAGGGAGAGGTTAAAGTCTCTCAGAGTGTATGCCTGCTCCATGGAAAGGAAGGAACTATCAGGAGAAAGCGCCAAGCCATTTATATAGCACTGGGAAGGGTTCAGGATAAGAATTTGGGATGGGACGGGGGAAAGAATGGTGCTCCAACCCGTTCTCGCAAATTTAATAAGTCAATATTGACTTATTAGTTGCGTGCATAGGTGACATACTAAACATAATAGTTTCCCTTGAAAAGCTTCATAGAAAACACCGACCTTACCTAACCTACTTAGTATGTTAAAATAAGCATCTTATAGCTTCGTAATTACAATTGTTACTTAACCTCTTATAGGTATAGGTTAGGTAATAATTGTAATTACGAAGCAATAAGATGCTTATCTTAACATACTAAGTAGGTTAGGTAAGGTCGGTGTTTTCTATGAAGCTTTTCAAGGGAAACTATTGTTAAGTATGTCACCTATGCACATATTTAATAAGTCAATATTGACCTTTTAAATTTGCGAGAACGGGTTGGGTGCTCAACCACTTCGTCGGGGATTGAACGCCGACCTGCATGAAGCGAGACCGTCGCTCTACCGTCCAGCCCAAGTGGTTGGGTTGCTCCAAGGAAAGCAGACGAAGCAGATGTACCATATGCTACATCTGGGGAATCCTAGGCTTGCTTTTTTACAAGTTTGTGCATTGATATAGTTTCCTAAGATTGTAGGAGGCACGGTGGAAATGTCCAGAATGGCCCCATTGAGAAGTAGGAGCGCAATAAGTAAACTTAATAATAAGTATAAACATTATGGGGGACAAACGGCTTCTCAACATTCAGTGTTTTCCTGATCAGTCGGGCAGTGATGTTAATGAACAAATCATACAAATAGTATATTGTGTAGTGATGTTAATGTTGGACTCTGCGCTGCCCAGCACCAACAGTCTGGCTGGCCAGCACCAACAGTCTGGCTGGCCAGCACCAACAGTCTGGCTGGCCAGCACCAACAGTGTGGCTGAAAAAGCCGTCAACCGTGTGGCCTTACCTTACCTTGCGGTTACCTTGCCATGATTTCGGGGCTCAACGTCCCCGCGGTCCGGTCCTCGACTAGGCCTCCTGGTTGCTGGACTGGTCAATCAGGCTGTTGGACGCGGCTGCTCGCAGCCTAACGTATGATTCACAACTTGGTTGATCAGGTATCCTTTGCAGGTGTTTATCAAGCTAGGCCTGGTTAGTGAAAACGCTGATTTGATCAATGTGAAGGTAGGAAGGAAGTGGAATGCTCTTATAAGGGGGAAAGGAGCATACCTCTCCAGATATGCTCCAGGAGGGGCTCCAAATATGGATTGAGTTTTTTCTTTCAGGGATATTCCTGCGCGGGCCCTAAGCCTCTGGCTGGCCCACTGCGCGGGCCCTAAGCCTCTGGCTGGCCCACTAAGTGTTGCTTGTTTCTGTTTTACTTAAGCAGAGTATGAGTATTTATGACTCGTATGGTCGCTTCAGTAAGATTATGCCTAATGTTTTTAACAACTACTTCTGCTCTGTTGAATTTTAGTTGAAATCCTACTTGTAACTGTGCACTGTGTTAGATAATGTTCTAGTGGTCTGTTGTGGTTGTAACAGTGCACTGTGTTAGATAATGTTCCAGTGGTCTGTTGTGGCTGTAACTGTGCACTGTGTTAGATAATGTTCCAGTGGTCTGTTGTGGTTGTAACAGTGCACTGTGTTAGATAATGTTCTAGTGGTCTGTTGTGGTTGTAACAGTGCACTGTGTTAGATAATGTTCCAGTGGTCTGTTGTGGCTGTAACTGTGCACTGTGTTAGATAATGTTCCAGTGGTCTGTTGTGGTTGTAACTGTGCACTGTGTTAGATAATGTTCCAGTGGTCTGTTGTGGTTGTAACTGTGCACTGTGTTAGATAATGTTCTAGTGGTCTGTTGTGGTTGTAACAGTGCACTGTGTTAGATAATGTTCCAGTGGTCTGTTGTGGCTGTAACTGTGCACTGTGTTAGATAATGTTCCAGTGGTCTGTTGTGGTTGTAACTGTGCACTGTGTTAGATAATGTTCCAGTGGTCTGTTGTGGTTGTAACTGTGCACTGTGTTAGATAATGTTCCAGTGGTCTGTTGTGGTTGTAACTGTGCACTGTGTTAGATAATGTTCCAGTGGTCTGTTGTGGTTGTAACTGTGCACTGTGTTAGATAATGTTCCAGTGGTCTGTTGTGGTTGTAACTGTGCACTGTGTTAGATAATGTTCCAGTGGTCTGTTGTGGTTGTAACTGTGCACTGTGTTAGATAATGTTCCAGTGGTCTGTTGTGGTTGTAACTGTACAGTGTGTTGGATAATGTTCCAGTGGTCTGTCGGGCATTTCTCCACAGTGCTAACATTTCCTCTCATCTTCTGAAACCTGTAAGACTAATTTCCCATGCACATGGGGTATCCAAGCCTGATGCGATGTAAGTATACTTCTGATGTTCTCCTGCTCCCTTTCATCAAACTAAGTGGTTCGTAGTTGGTTGCATTCTTGTACCAACCTGCACATCCTAATGTTGCAGCTGCAGTGTTGGGGTCACTGTTCATCTTCTGCATTGCTTTATTTCTAATGTCTTGCTTAATCTGTGACATGTAAACGTCTTCGTCTGCAGCTTCGCATTGCAGCTTCGTCTGCAATGTCATTCCAGTATTGAGGTGTTGATTTGACAGGGTGCCAGGGACACGAGGGAATCATCACATCAGATGATGGTTCAAAAAAAGCGGGACCCAGGAGCTGTTGTTGTTACTATAGATTAAGCTACTCGGAACAAGTTCCAAGTAGCACGGGCTATGGTGAGCCCGTAGTGGACTTACCTGGCACAGGAGCGGTGTGCTGTATGTGTCCATGACCCAGGAGCTGGCGCTCCCAGTTGAGCACCAGGGAGCATATATCACTACAAGTAGTTGTGAAAGCCGCCTCTATCAACAATTTGAGGCGTGGCGAGATTTTAAGGAATTCGACTGAAAGATTAAGAAGAGATTCGACAAGGCATTCGACTGGCAGAATAGGGAAATTATTACTCAACAGGTACAAGAAGGGGTAGTTAGGCGGGGCATTAAGTGTTAGAGCTCACTTAAGTGATGGGGGGAAGGGGAAGCGAGTGATAGGGGGGGGGGCGAATGATAGGGGGGGGGGGGAGCGAGTGATGGCCATGAGTTGACGGGTTGACAGGTGCAGGGTTTTTGTGTTGTGTTCTCTGGTTGGTCTTGGTGAGTGAGCTCGCTGGCTGGCCTCTCTTTGTTTACTGTTCACTCCCGTCCTTCTGCGCTCTCCTTCTTGCTCTTTCTTCTCTTGTTATTGTTGTTTACCTCATTGTTTATCAATGCTCGTTCCCTCATGTTCGTAATTTTTGTTCATAACCTTGATCATTCTCTGGTTCAAAACATTCGCTTTCTCTGGAAAATATTAGAGGGGCTGGTCCCAAACCTGCACACAGATATAACATCACATGAGACCAGAAGGCATGGCAGGATGTGCAGAATACCCCCGTTGAACAGCAGAGGTGCAACAGGTACTGTGTGAGAGAACTCTATCAACTTCAGAGGCCCGAGACTGTTCAACACGCTTCCACTACACATAAGGGGCATAACTGGCCGACCCCTCACAGTGTTCAAGAGAGAACTATCAACATCAGAGGCCCGAGACTGTTCAACACGCTTCCACTACACATAAGGGGCATAACTGGCTGACCCCTCACAGTGTTCAAGAGAGAACTCAATAAACACCTCCAAAGGATACCTGATCAACCAGGCTGTGGCTCATACGTCAGGCTGCGAGTAGCCGCGTCCCACAGCCTGGTTGACCAGTCCAGCAACGAGGAGGCTTGATCGGAGAGCGGGCCACGGGGCCGTAGATCCCCGAACGTCCACCTGTCTCCCCCTCTCCCTCCTGTCTCCCGCATCAACTCCCTCTACCCTCTCCACATCAACCCCCCCCCTCCCCCCTCTATCCCCTTCCTCTGCCTCAGCAAGATAGAAAACAACTTGCCACAATAAAGGATGCAGTCGGATTTGGGTGTCGGGGGCTACCTACCTAACCCCCTCACCCTGCCCTCCCTTACTCTCCCTCCCCCCCCCCCTCCCTAACTCCTGCCCCCCTCTTACGCGCCCCCTCCTCTAGCTGCCCCCTTCCCCCTGCTTACTCCTACACTCACTCTCCGGCGGTGGTGTTAGTAGGACGATGTTTGGTGTTGCTCCTGCCCATAGTGCGCGTGATCTGTGTACAAGTGTTGGGGTGTTAGCGAGTGCTGCGTGCTGGGCAGTGTTGGGTACTTCGCGGTGGGCATTGGGATCGTCTCAAAGCTCTCCAAATGTACTCACTAGAAAGGAGACGAGAGAGATATCAAATAATATACACGTGGAAAATACTGGAGGGCCAGGTTTCCAAATCTACACAGTAAAATAATAACATACTGGAGTGAACGATATAGAAGAAAATGCAGAATAGAACCAGTGAACCAGAGGTGCCATAGACACACTCTGAGAACACTGTATAAACATTTAGAGGTCCGCGGTTGTTCAACATCCTCCCAGTGAACATAAGAAATATTGCCGGAACAACCGTGAACATCTTCAAGAGAAAACTAGATAGTTTTCTTCAAGAAGTGCCGGACCAGCCGGGCTATGGTGGGTGTGTGGGCCTGCGGGCCACTCCAAGCAACAGCCTGATGGACCAGACTCTTGACAAGTCAAGCCTGGCCTCGGGCCGGGCTTGGGGAGTAGAGCAACTCCCAAAACCCCATCAAGTAGGTTAAAGCAGGTATCAAGCAGTGCACAATAACTCTTCTTGGGCAGTATCCAATGCAATGCTTGGGAATAGTTCTCGGTACATTGTCGTGGGGTTTATTCCAAGTTAACTACTATTTTTTGTTTAGCACTGTACAATGTATAAGACCTATACATAGATTTTTCCAGACGGAATCAATAAATGGAGTGATAACCCATGAAATATGAAAGTTAAGAAATAGGGGGAAGGGACAATAAAAGGATAGACTGGGAGGAAATAAACAGGGAACTTACAAACATTCAATGGGAAACTGAAACAATGGGAAAAAACACAAGTAATACAAATCCTACACAAGGAATAGAAAAACTGGCATCTGACACACAGTCTGTCTGAGACATGTTCCTTTGAGGAAAGCTAGAAAGAGGTTAACCGCAGGAAGAGAACGCAGACGACACTACAAAAGAAACAAACAAAAAATATCGGAAATGCTTAAGCAGACACGACTTTCCATACAAAGAAGGAATAATTTAAACAGGGAGATTGAAGAAATCGAACAGAGACTGAGGCATTCATATCAGATTGA
This sequence comes from Procambarus clarkii, assembly GCF_040958095.1. NCBI lineage: Eukaryota > Metazoa > Arthropoda > Malacostraca > Decapoda > Cambaridae > Procambarus > Procambarus clarkii. The sequence goes on from NC_091224.1 coordinate 25,775,055, forward strand.
AGAAAGGCAACTAGAACAGGAATTAATTCAAGAAATAAAGAACCCAAAATATTTCTTCACATATGCGAAATCAAAAGGATTTCATGGATTTAGAGCAGGAAGATTATGCCTCTCACAGCTACTTGACCATTACGACAAAATCACATTAGAGGAAATTAGACATTAGAAGAAAAACAGAATGCAGATGTGGTACTTGAAGGCATTCGATAAATGTGACCATGGAGTGATAGCACACAAAATGAGGTCAATGGGAATAACTGGTAAAGTAGGACGCTGGATACTCGGTTTTTTGTCGAATAGAACAGAGTAACAGTCAACCATATAAAATAAGAGTCCAGGTGCAGTTAAAAGCTCTGTACCTCAGGGTACAGTCCTTGCACCACTGCTTTTTCTTATTCTCATATCAGATATATTTATTTATACAAGAGTTCTTACATTCTTGTACAGCCACTAGCACGCATAGCGTTTCGGGCAAGTCCTTAAACCTAATTTACACACGCGCACACGCACTACCCTATCAAGGGAATCGATAGGGTAGATAAAGACAGGCTATTTAACACAAGGGGCACACGCAGTAGGGGACACAGGTGGAAACTGAGTGCCCAAATGAGCCAGAGAGATATTAGAAAGAACTTTTCTAGTGTCGGAGTGGTTGACAAATGGAATGCATTAGGCAGTGATGTGGTGGAGGCTAACTCCATACACAGTTTCAAGTGTAGATATGATAGAGCCCAATAGGCTCAGGAACCTGTACACATGTTGATTGACAGTTGAGAGGCGGGACCAAAGAGCCAGAGCTCAACCCCCGCAAGCACAAATAGGTGAGTACACCCCCCCCCCTGGGTGTGTGTGTGTGTGTGTTGGAGAGAAATATATATGTAGTAGATATAATAAAGACAAATAAATTGGTTAAAAGGCGGGGGCCAAGAGCTAAAGAAAAAAATCTCGATTCTGCAGATAGAAATAGTAAATACTCGGTCACTCACACTCCTGTGTATCCTACACATGGTGTGTACCTGCCCGCCTAGTGTCTGCACCTCAGGTAGTATAGTAAAAATACCCGAGTCCAGGTACTCAGGTAGTATGGTAAAAATACCAGAGTCCAGGTACTCAGGTACGGTAAAAATGAGGACCTTAAACATAATACAGGGTACAAAACACAATCAAATGTGCTCATAGTAGGAAAACAGCATGTCAAGGATTTGGGAATAATGATGTCTGACGACATCATTATTATGCTCATCATGTTTAGGGAGCATAACCAAGCAAATATTGCGTCAGCCAGAAAAATGATCGGATGATTTACGAGAACTTTCAAATCCAGGGATCCTATCACAATGGTTGTACTCTTCAAGTCACTTGTGTTGTCCCGTCTTGAGTACTGCTCAATACTCACTTTCCCCTTTAGAGCAGGAGAGATTGCTGAAATAGAGGCAATACAGAGAACATATACGGCACGCATAAACGCGATAAAACACCTAAATTATTGGGATCGTCTCAAAGCTCTTCAAATGTACTCACTAGAAAGGAGACGAGAGAGATACCAAATAATATACACATGGAAAATACTGGAGGGACAGGTCCCAAATCTACACAGTAAAATAACAACGTACTGGAGTGAACGATATGGAAGAAAATGCAGAATAAAACCGGTGACGAGCAGGGGTGCCATAGGCACAATCAGAGAACACTGTATAAACATCAGAGGTCCGCGGTTGTTCAACGTCCTCCCAGCGACTATAAGAAATGTTGCCGGAACAACCGTGGACATCTTCGAGAACTAATCATTTTCTCAAAGGTGTGCCGGACCAACCGGGCTGTGGTGGGTATGTGGGCCTGCGGGCCGCTCCAAGCAACAGCCTGGTGGACCAAACTCTCACAAGTCAAGCCTGGCCTCGGCCCAGGCTTGGAGTAGAAGAACTCCCAGAACCCCATCAACCAGGTATCAACCTTACACGCTGTCTTGCTTCCCACTCACCCTTCCCTACCTTCTTTTCCTGCCTTCCTTCCCTACCTTCTTTTCCTGCCTTCTTTTCCTGCCTTCTTTTCCTGCCTTCTTTTCCTGCCTTCCTTCCCTACCTTCTTTTCCTGCCTTCTTTTCCTGCCTTCTTTTCCTGCCTTCTTTTCCTGCCTTCCTTCCCTACCTTCTTTTCCTGCCTTCCTTCCCTACCTTCTTTTCCTGCCTTCCTTCCCTACCTTCTTTTCCTGCCTTCCTCCCCTACCTTCTTTTCCTGCCTTCTTTTCCTGCCTTCCTTCCCTACCTTCTTTTCCTGCCTTCCTCCCCTACCTTCCTCCCCTACCTTCCCTTCCTCCCTTCCTCCATATACATTTCCATTGCCATAATTTAAAATTTATTAAGGAATCGTATTGGTAGATGTTTTCCCGTGGGCCGTGATGATTGTGATGTTGGGGTGAGGCTGGCGGGGTGAGGCTGGCGGGGTGAGGCTGGCGGGGTGAGGCTGGCGGGGTGAGGCTGGCGGGGTGAGGCTGGCGGGGTGAGGCTGGCGGGGTGAGGCTGGTGGGGTGAGGCAAGGAAGCGCACAACCAGTACCTGCAACATTATGGCGAGAGAGGAGCTCCAGAACCAGGGTGACTGGTAAACACATGTTGTGGTAAGAGCCGGACACCTGGTTGGCCTGCACGGCCCACTGCTCGCCCACTGTGTGTAGGCTTAAAGGCTTAAAGGTTGCAGGGCATGGGGGCATCACCCACTTTGGTTCTGGTCAGCACCGTTCCACAGTGCTGCTGGCCCTGGTCAGCACCGTTCCACAGTGCTGCTGGCCCTGGTCAGCACCGTTCCACAGTGCTGCTGGCCCTGGTCAGCACCGTTCCACAGTGCTGCTGGCCCTGGTCAGCACCGTTCCACAGTGCTGCTGGCCCTGGTCAGCACCGTTCCACAGTGCTGCTGGCCCTGGTCAGCACCGTTCCACAGTGCTGCTGGCCCTGGTCAGCACCGTTCCACAGTGCTGCTGGCCCTGGTCAGCACCGTTCCACAGTGCTGCTGGCCCTGGTCAGCACCGTTCCACAGTGCTGCTGGCCCTGGTCAGCACCGTTCCACAGTGCTGCTGGCCCTGGTCAGCACCGTTCCACAGTGCTGCTGGCCCTGGTCAGCACCGTTCCACAGTGCTGCTGGCCCTGGTCAGCACCGTTCCACAGTGCTGCTGGCCCTGGTCAGCACCGTTCCACAGTGCTGCTGGCCCTGGTCAGCCCCACGGGACTCTCACACTATTAGCCTGATACCATGACCCACGACCTCACGAGAGCATTTCAGTTTCCTGTCATAGAAGTAATTAATAGTGTAATTTGTTCCTCCGTTAATTGTATAGTTAGCGTCGATATAGCCCCCCCCCCTCCCCAGTCAGTAATTGATCACCATCCTGCTGCACCTGTCTTGTTGCTCCTCTTGCCTCTTATGTTTGGTGACGCGCGTCACCCATAACAGGTTTCAGAAGCGGCGTAGGCCTGTATAGAAGGTCTGGTGCAGTGATGTCGTCCTATACCAGAGGTGCAGTGTGAGAGTGGGTGTGGACAGTATGGGCTGCAAGGGTGGGCGAGTTGGTGTAGGATGATGGGGAGAAGAAGGGGGTAGGATGGTTGGGGGGGGGGGAAGAGGACGGGGATAGGATGGTTGGGGGAAGAGGACGGGGATAGGATGGTTGGGGGAAGAGGACGGGGGATAGGGAACAACACGGTGGTGGTGTGAAGGTCTTGTGAGAGTGAAGGCAGTTGGCGGTGTCGCTGGAGCGGTTGTCCTGTGAGCCAGCTTGATAAGCGCCTTACCGTGTAGTGATTTCGGGGCTCAACGTCTCCTCGGCCCGGTCCTCGACCAGGCTTCCAGGTTGCTGGGCAGGTCAACCAGGCTGATGGACGCGGCTGCTCGCAGCCTGACGTATGAATCACAGCCTGGTTGATCGGATATCCTTTGGTGGTGTTTGTCGAGTTCTCTCTTGAACACTGGGGGGGGGGGGGGGTGTCGGCCAGTTATGCCCCTTATGTGTAGTGGAAGCGTGTTGAACAATCTCGGGCCTCTGATGTTGATAGAGTTCTCTCTCAGAGTACCTGTTGCACCTCTGCTCTTCAACGGGGGTATTCTGCACATCCTGCCATGCCTCCTGGTCTCATGTGATGTTATTTCTGTGTGCAGGTTTGGGACCAGCCCCTCTACTATTTTCCATGTGTAAAATATTATTATTATTATTAGCCTTTGGGTAATAACTAGACAATTTGGTGTTGAATGTCAGTTTGAGACCTGATGCATACCTGGAGAGGGTTTTGGGTGTTGTTCTACTCCCCGAGCCCGGCCTGAGACCAGGTTCGACTTGTGATAACTTGGTCCAACAGGCCTGATTGGAGATGCACCGGTCCTTGTTATAACCTCGCTTTGGACAAAATAACGAAAATTCAATATATCAAGTAATGCGAGTTGAATAGTGAAAGTGATGGAGCATGTGTGCGTTTGGGCCTGGGACAGGGGCGACTAGTATCTCCCCTTCAACCCCACGCTCAGATGCCTTTCTCCTGTTTTCAATTGTCATTTAGCGTAAATGTTCTCACCAGTGTCTTGTGACACTACAAGATACAGGATAACCAATCCAGCAAGGTTTCTTCCTATTGGGGGTGTTGTATACGCTGCTGTCCCAAATCTGCACAGTAAAATAACAACGTACTGGAGTGAACGACATGGAATAAAATGCAGAATAGAACCAGTGAAGAACAGAGGTGCCATGGGCACAATCAGAGAACACTGTATAAACATCAGAGGTCCACGGTTGTTCAACGTCCTACCAGCGAGCATCAGAAATATTGCAGGAACAACCGTGGACATCTTCAAGAGGAAACTAGATTGTTTCCTTCAAGGAGTGCCGGACCAACCGGGCTGTGGTGGGTATGTGGGTCTGCGGGCCGCTCCAAGCAATAGCCTGGTGGACCAAACTCTCACAATTCAAGCCTGGCCTCGGGCCGGGCTTGGGGAATAGAACAACTCCCAGAACCCCAGCAACCAGGTATCAACCAGGCGGTGTGTTCAGTCACAGAATGAGTGACGCTCCCCAATAAACTCGACCCTCAGGGCAAAATATTACAAAAGATTAATTCCCCTTTCCCGTATCTGTGCCTATGTATTGTTTAGCTCTAGGGCCTCAAATTGTAGCTATTGAGTGCTTACTACATTTACTTTTATCGGTTGTGTGCCCTATCATATCTGCTTTGTAAAGCTTTGTGTCGAGGTGGCGTCTATTATCTCCGCCTCCAGTTCGTTCCTCATTCCTTCCATCTTGCCTTGAGGTTACCTTGAGATAGTTCTCGAGAACAATGCCCGGTTTCAGACCTAGCCTTCTGGTTGACTTGACTAGTCAAGGTTGTTGGGCACCGCTGCATGCAGTTCTCACGAATGCATCATAGCTCGGTTTATCAGGTACCCTTTGGAGATGTTTATGAAGTTCACTTTTCAACGCTGAAATAAGTCACCTGGTTACACCTTTAAATTGGTCGGGTGTTGAAGACTCTTGGGTCAGTACCCTTTGCACTTCTAGTTTTCAGAGGGGCTGTTTGCTTATTCTGTCATGGGGAAGGAGTGTGTGAGAGAGAGAGAGAGATGGAGTCGAGGTGAAAGAGGCAGGAGGGACGCATGTATCAATGAACCAAAATGGAGACGGAAAATAGAAATAGGAGTTTGAAGTAGAGGGGTTAGGGTTAAATAGGGTGTATGGAAAGAGATGTCGACAATGATGTTGAACAGCACAAGAGCTGCTACAGCAGCAGTATCAACAACAGCAGCAGCAGCCACATCATCCGTCGTATCACAGCGTGAGAACATATAGTGAGATTAGTAGATAAACACGAGGTGGAACAATGTGCTGTAGGCCACTACGGTAGAGTGGTCTACCGTAGAGTGTAGTAGTAACCTGGTTAATGTCTACAGTACAGTGACCGTCAATATTTACCATGGGGGGACTTTGATTCCCAGAATCAACACAGGTAAGACAATTATGAGGAGAATGCGCTGTTGTTGCTGTTTTAGATTTAGCTACTCAGAACGAAGTGTCCATGTAGCACGGGCTATGGTGAGCCCGTAAAGAATGTGCTTTGTCAGTATTACTATATACCACATGGAAGGGATATGAGGACAGTGATTTGGGATAGAGCATATCTGGAGCACACCTGGAGACGGTCTCGGGAGTTTTTCTACTGCCTGAGCCCGGCCTGAGGCCAGGCTTGACGTGATAATTTGGTCCAATAGGCTGTTGCTTGGAGCGGCCTACAGGCCTTCCCCCCCCCCACATCCACTACAGCCAGGTTGGTCCGGCACGTCTTGCAAGAACTTGTCTAAGCGCATCTTGAATACATCCACCTTTGTTCCGGAAATATTTCTAATACTTGCTGGTAAGGTGTTGAATAGCCGTGGACCTCCTGATGTTCAAACAGTGCTCTCCGATTGTGATTGAGGACGAAGGGAAGGAATGTTGCATAATCACTTGGTACCACCGGGGATTGAGCGCTGACCTGCAAGAAGCGAGGCCTCCGGTGAACGAACCAGTCCAAGTGGACCAAGAAACACGTAGACAGCAGGCGGGAAGGATTGAGACGTGTAAGAAGATATTAGTCAAATAATAGATGCGACAAATTGCTACTAGTTTCACACAAATGTGTCGGAAACAAATATTAAACAGATTTTAGTGTCAGATTAATAAACAAATGGAATGCACTGAGAAAGTGGAGTGCGGGAGGCAGACTCCAGACACCTTTGCTAGTGTAGTAGAACTCCCGGTACCAACAATAGAAGAGGCTCAGGAACCTGTACATATACACCTGTTGATTATATCGTTAGAGGCAGGACCAAAGAGCCGAAGCTCTACCCCACGCAAACACAACTAGGCAAGTACGTACACACACTATTTAGGCCAGTACACACACTATTTAGGCCAGTACACACACTCACTCTCACACACTCAATCTCACACTCACTCACTTAGGCAAGTAGACACAGAGGTAGGAACATGCCTACACGCCCTTGCCTACCCCTCTCTCCTCCCTGTTGTATATATTTTTCATGTGGATCACAGTGGCACTAAGATGGTATGCCAAGTGGCACCCGTGCTGCTCATAGTAAACATATTTGCCTTGACGCCGGGCCGGCTTGGCACTCTTCTCTCTCCGTCAGTGCCGCGTGTTGCGGGTGCACAAGTGTGTGTGTGTAAAAGTTAATCCAGAGGGTCAGAGGTTGATAGTGCCGTGAAAAGACTGTAGGAACGATGCAGCAGTGTTTTGAAATATTTTGTTTTAGTTAAGTAATAACTCGTTTCAGGTATTATGTTCCTCCAGTTCGTTTACTCCCTCTTTTGACCTTTTGTTTGCTTATTTTTCGGATGATATTTTGAGTGCCATCGTTCTGGATGATGTGAAAATTTATCTACAACTTGTCTACAGACGATACCTTGAGAGAGAGTCTTCTCACTACACAGTATCCTGAGTGGCCTTCTCTGGGCAAAATGTCTTGCAGAGTGCCTCTCTGGTTGTACTTTAAACTTGCAACACTTGGGCATTGTCATAAGGCAGAGAGGTATTATAATCTGGCACTGACCACCTCATGGCTGCTTTGCTATGTATTTGTTGTGGTACGAGCTGTGTGTGTGTGTGTGTGTGTGTGTGTGTTGGACTACATATGCTAAAAGCGGGAAGAAAGTGGGGAGAACAAACATGTTCTCATGGTTCTTTGGGTTACTGTGGCGGCCTTGAGCACAGTTGGTGTTTCACTGATAATGGAGAGGAAGAAGTGAAAAGGTAGTAGTGTAAACTGTAGGAATGGTGATGAGCTAGGAGTTGGAGGATGGTGGTAGCGAGGGGTGAGCATTTGTCAGATACGGGATGGTTGGAAGATGAGGTTTGTATTCGCCCTCAGACGCTGGAATCATCCCTCATCAGGTATCGGTGGCTGTCTCCAAGGTTTACTAATAGTGGCGTGGTAGTACAAGAATGGCACTTGGTAATTAGTTCAAAATATTAATTATATATATATTATATATTATAAATTATATATTATATATTATATATACAATGTAGGTGGGGGAGGGGGGGTGTTCCTGTAAGAGAGGGCAGCGTCACTGAATCACTGAGGTTCAGCTATTTGATGATTGTATAGTGACCCCTTACTGGTGACATCACGCCGACCAGCTGTGGGAGCCACACATTACACTCTGCCTGTATTATGTTTCGAGCGCCAACTGCGGATAATGAACTCTTGGGGATTCTGGCGTTGAATCACACTGCCACATAACATTATTGATTAAACTCCGTGCAGCCTCGTGGTCATTATCCTCGCCGGGAACATCATACAACGCATTATTACCTCTGAAGCCACAGACATTATTCGAAATTGGATCCCGCGTGATTGACCTAATCACAGAGACTATGTAGCGCGCCTTCTGTCTGTGTTGATGGAGGAGGGAGGCGAGTTGGTGGGGTTGGCAGCATGTGGTATGATTTAGGGTACTGGAGGACGTGTACCTGCTCAGAGGGGCCCAGTTGAAAGTTAAATGAACCGACCCTCACCTCTCAACCTCCTATCGTCTGTAAACGGTAAAGTCTCGGGTGGCTTTGTGGTAAGACATCCCGCGCTTCGCCAGCGATTTGGTCTGGGTTCGTGGCCTGGCTAGGAAGGATTGACTTGGGCACCAATCCTTGATTGCTCGTCCCTGTTCACCCAGCAGTGATTGGCTGCTAACCGACTGGCGGATCGTGTTCTAGGGGAAAAAAACTAGTGGGTACAGTCATGGGAAGGGAACGCCCAGTCTGCTGACAGAAAATTGAAATTGAAAAAAGTTTATTGAGGTATAAATATGCTCGCTCTCTCGCTCTTTCCTCTCACCTGTCTCCACTCTCCTCTCTCCTCTCTCTCATTGTTTTCCTCTTCACCTCCTCCTGGCCCCCTCCCTCTTCTTCCTCCTCGCCCCTCCCTCGCCCCCCTCTTCTTTCTCCTCGTCCCCCCCTCTCTTCTTTCTCCTCGTCCCCCCTCTCTTCTTTCTCCTCGTCCCCCCTCTCTTCTTTCTCCTCGTCCCCCCCTCTCTTCTTTCTCCTCGTCCCCCCCTCTTCTTTCTCCTCGTCCCCCCCCCTCTTTTCTCCTCGTCCCCCCTCTTCTCCTCGTCCCCCCTCTTCTCCTCGTCCCCCCCCCTCTTCTCCCCCCCCCCTTCTCCCCCCCCCCCGACCTCCTCTCTCATTTAAATTAGAATAGCAAGTTGTCAGTTACTTCCTAACCTCACTGAATAAATTTAAAAATTACAAATTTTGTCTTGATTTTTGTATAAAACTGGCAAAAACCCTTCGCATTTTCGTATAAAAAAAATTCACCGCCACAATTTCTAACTCAAATTATGCTTCGAGAAAACGGTTTCCCGCGCAAATTGAATTTCAGGAATACCGTTTCTTGCGTCAGAATACATTTTGAGACTACGACGCCACAGCTTGGTGGTGGGAAGGGGGGACTTTGGGTGGCGTTAGAGCTAGCTATTCATGGTAGTGGTGATTGGGTGTGCAATTGGCGAATCTTTGTAGGACTTCCTGTACGTGCGATTGGCCGATGGTGGGGTATTGAGACTGGGGAGGGTGGGAGGGATGGGAGGGGGGGCGGCAGCACTCAGTTGGCTTCTGCCTAGCTGGTTAAGGTATCTGTTTACACTTTACAGCCTTTGTGGGTTTCCTCGACTCGAAATGTGACTCGTTTTATAATTGTTTATTTGAACATATTCATACCCAGTTTGGGATGTGGATTGTAATTACCTAAGTGTAGTTACAGGATGAGAGCTACGCTCGTGGTGTCCCTTCTTCCCAGCACTGTGACGCATCTCTTTTGACCATAGGATAGCAGACAAACTAATTTTGTTCCAACCCTGTGGCTTCACCCCCTAGGGTCTTCTTGTTCCACAGAGCATTGTCACCGATCAGTTTGACAACTGCGATCTGCACCGTTGGCCTCGTCGTTTCCGTACCCGGGGGTCAAGTAGGTAATTTCTAGTAGTTTAACCTGTGCTCTCGATATCTGAAGTTGTTGTAATGTCTCCCTCGGACCTACACAAGGTGATAGTCCTTCTGATGCGGTTGCTTCTGGAGGAGTGGTTTCTTCTAGGGTGCTTCATCCTTTGTTCCATTGGTTCTTGTTGCATTTGCTGGTAGAGAGTTGACGGAAAATGGCCTCGTCGGAGGAAAGATTGGGAGGGAGGGATGGACGGAGCTCCTCAGTTCATGGTCCATGGTCAGTTCATAGTTCATGGTCAGAGCCTCAGGACAGAGCTCCTGTGTTCATGGTACTCACGTAGCTGTGCTTGCGGGGTTTGAGCTCTGGCTCTTTAGTCCCGCCTCTCAACTTGTGGTCTGTTATTGCTGTTATTATACCCTGACTTTTCATTGGGGATATTCTACACTACCATCTCACTCAAGTATGTTATTTTGTAGTGTGAGGTTGGAACTTAGCCTAATACTTTCCAGGTGTGTGTTATGGTGTATCTGTTTCCGATCTCAGGCGTGCTATTCGAGTGCTTTAAGACGTTTTGTACTTTAAATTGTTAACTGATTACATATGAACAATAATAGTAGTAGGCAGTAGTAGGCATCCTTCAGTCTAAAGACTATGGAGTTGCGCCTTGACAGGGCGCAAAGCCTGGGTAGGTAGATATGGAGAAGAAGCTGTTACCCATGCAGCAGGTCCCCCCTCTCCACGTTTCTGAAATTATCCAATAGAAAGACAAATGCCAATACACATGGTTCCAGCACCGTCGCAGGAGCTGCCAGAACGAGGTCGACGTCAACAACGAACTGCCTTAGGGGCTCCAACTCCAACTACGAACAATAATGATGTCATTTATACATGACCTGGCATTTATACTGGACTATTTCGCCTGCCTTGCAGATGGCTGTAAGCACAGTACAGTGTTCCATAAGAGAGCACTGGTGCTTTGTCATTGGCCTGACATCCCTTGTGTTAAGGCTCTCATATTTATCATTTTCTTAGTTGAAACTGTGATTATTTATGCTATCTAAATAGACAAGGTCGTCTGCCATTGGGTTTCCCTAGATCTTAGGCTTAATATCTCACTTCTATAAAGGGATCTGAGAGTTTTGTATATTGTACTAGTTCTTAAGGCTGCTATATTTTTTTTGAATGCCTACCGAACTTCGTACTGTAATTAAACTTTGTCACCGATGAACTTTTGTTTTCGTTGCCCTTTGTAAGACTGCGTTGATATCCGACTATAATCTGTACGTCTTGCATCGAAGTAATATTCATACTGATTTTGGTCTCGTTGGCCGGAGGTTGACGCAAAATTGTAGGTTGCATTCCTGTCTGTATCTTGTGTAAGGATGAGAAGCGGTGGAAGTACCGTTGTTTGGTAAGGGCGAGCTTCATACAGCACTCGGCGTGAATTTTATTTGATGTAATTATTGCCTATGTTGTCTTCCTTCACACGCTCTTCCTTCCCTGGCCTGGGACTCCATTAGCGCGCGCGTCTCCCGTCCACATTTCACTCTCCTTCCATATGTCTCAAGCAATCACCCACTACTTGACAGCCTTGCTCCTTCTTTCTTCCTGTCTTCTGACCCCTCCACCTTCTGATCATCTTGCCATCCTCCTCTTCGTCTTGCTACCATCTCCCTTTTCGTCTTATCCTCCTCCTCCTCTCCTTATTTACATAATGGTCTTATCTCTCCCGTAACACTTTTATCTTTGCAATTTCTCAAGCTTCCTTTTAGCCAGGGTGTTGTGTGTGTTCCTGCTCAAATATGGCCAGCAGCTGGCTGCGAGCTATCCTCGTGGACAGTGGGGTGTATTCCAGGCACTGGAGAGATGCATATCTTTGCTGCCATTCCCTTTCATTTTTAGTTCGACATCTCTTTTTTGAGTGCAAATTTCCATCCTTGCCCTGTCATTTTATTTCCTGTCTTCCCATTCATTTTCCTTTCCTCTTTTTCATTCCTATCACCTTTCTTTCCTATAATTTTCTCATCCCTTTCCTTCAGGTCCTGTCCCTCTTTCCTCGTATGCTGTTCTGCGTGTCCACTGTTGCCACCCCTATCTCTTCACTTCTCCTCCTATCTCTTCACTTCTCCTCCTATCTCTTCACTTCTCCTCCTATCTCTTCACTTCTCCTCCTATCTCTTCACTTCTCCTCCTATCTCTTCACTTCTCCTCCTATCTCTTCACTTCTCCTCCTATCTCTTCACTTCTCCTCCTATCTCTTCACTTCTCCTCCTATCTCTTCACTTCTCCTCCTATCTCTTCACTTCTCCTCCTATCTCTTCACTTCTCCTCCTATCTCTCTCTTTCCCTTTCCATCTTTGTTCGATCACTTTGCACCTAAGTGACTAAACCACTTAAGACTCTACCCTTGTCCTCAGTTGCTGCGAAGTCTTGCTCTTCCCCCCTCCCCCAGTTACTCTTTCGCCCTCTTATCTCACTCTTCCCCACTGTACCCTTCACCCCCCCCCCCCTGAGTAGGGAGGGTGTGTGTGTAGGGTGAGACTACCGGGGGGGGGGGGGTTATTGAGCGAGGAAACATAATCCGCTGCAGTACTACTACTAACAATAGTAGCGATAGTACCAGCAATTTTTAGTAATAGTTATTCTGCCGTGGTTGATACGACCAATAGTTCAATATATTAGAGAGAGGACTGGAAGCTAGGGTGAAGCATACTGTATTCACCTAGTTGTATTCACCTAGTTGTGTTTGCGGGGGTTGAGCTTTGCTCTTTTGGCCCGCCTCTCAACTGTTTACTAACTACTTTTTTTTTCCCCACACCACACACCCCAGGAAGCAGCCCGTGACAGCTGACTAACTCCCAGATACTTATTTACTGCTAGGTAACAGGGGCATTCAGGGTGAAAGAAACTTTGCCCATTTGTTTCTGCCTGGTGCGGGAATCGAACCCGCGCCACAGAATTAAGAGTCCTGCACGCTATCCACCAGGCTACCAGGCCCCCCAATAGGCTACTGTGGTGCCTATTGGTGTATGGTGCCTGTTAATCTTGTTTAAATTACCAATCAAGCTGTCAATGTAATCAATCAGAGCTTTAATATACCAAATGTGCTTTAATATACTTACTCTCATCTCATTTTTTTCTTGCAATGTATGTTATAATTTTATTAATTCTGTTAGAATTTACCTACTTACAATTATCTGTTAGATTAAGGACCTGCCCGAAACGCTGCGCGTACTAGTGACTTTACAAAATTGTAAACACCATGCTATGTATTCTCACAAACCCAATGTACCTTCTTGTATATAAATAAATAAATGCTGTACAGAGATGGGGAGGAGACCGTTGTGGCCCCAGAGAGAAGGGGTAGGAGGGAAGGGGAGATCCCCAACCCGTCCTCTCACTAGGCTGTTTAAAGCGGCGGCCGTCCTCGACAGACGCATTCGTCAAATTTAACATACTGTGTATTAAAAATTGGTTTGTTCTCATATATAAATCAATATTATAAATAAAAATTATATGTATAGTTGGGCGTAGGTTAGGTTAGGTGTTTAGGTTCTGTTGGCGATTATTTATACTTGAAATACGTGGGTGAGGCATTTATAGAAGTGTGGTTCGAACAGAGGACGTGAGCGAAGCACTTGTTCTGGAAGTGTTCGGACGTCATCTGTTGAGTGTCGTGTGTAAACCGATTTTCATTCGTAAACGGGGGGTTTTGTGGCTGGGTTAACGAGCTTGTATTGTTAATCCAACCCGTCTTTGTATGCGAAGACGGGCTGTCATCCCAGCCCGTCTTCATAAACAAAGGCCAAAGTCCATTCCATGTACCTGCCAAACCCCCTGTTTATTCCAGTCACCTGGACTTCCTTTCATCCACCCGTTTATGAATGAAAAACGATTTACACACAACTCTCAGCTGATGACGTCCAAACACTTCCGGGAACAAGTGCTTCGTTCCCGCCAAACACACACCGAAACGACGATGTTGGTACAACGTTCGAACAAGTTTTAACACCTCCTAACCCGTTATAACAACCAATATAGCAAGTTGCAACACCGTTCTAATACGTCATAAACACGTTAAGCCAAGATGTAACAACTTTATTACAAGTTGTAACAAGCAGAAAATAGAGACAGTTTCGGTTTGTGTTTCCATAGTTGTGGTTTCTTCGAACCACAACGCCGTAAATGTATCACCCAGGTACTTCAAATACAAATAATCACCAACAGAACCTAAACACCTACCCTAACCAATGCCTAAATATGCACAATATTGCTAACATATATATATTCATTTATATTTGAGAAAATTCCTGTTTTCGATGGAATAATTTTGGCGCAGCCTAAAGTTGAATCATAGCTCTGTTGATCAAGTAACCTTTGGAGGAGTTTATCAAGTTCTCTCGATCATTGAAAAAAAGTTTGGCTAGTTATGCCTCTTAGAGTACCTTTTATCTCTCTTTAAGAACGAACTTGAGGTTCGTTGACATAGTTCCATCAGCTAGGCTGCAGTGCATACGTCAGAATGCGAGACTATAAGAATGAATAGCCGGGTTGATCAAGTCTTGTACGAAACCGCGCCTGTGAGGCAGTGAAACCAGAACAATCAATAATACGAGTGTAGATAGACATAATTAATTATGCTCACCAAGAAACACACAAAACAATTCGGGAAACTAAATATATATAAAAAAAATGTATACAAGTAGCCTTAAATTTTACACGCTAATAACGGGTTAGTTAAAAAATGTATCTAAAATGGATAGCATCAATTCAGCATGGCTTGCCAATGGGAGGACTCTGGAAATCTTCCGCAGGTAAGACATCGGTGAGGTGGTATAAATATTGGAGATGGAAGAACCAAAAATAGAACAGCAGACAGGTAATTTGGTGCTCTGCCTCCTCGTACCGACTGCTGTAATGAGGTGGGAGGACTAATTAAGATGGTGATTGACAGTAGGTGGATCGAGCGAGCGAGTGAAGATGAGGGGGGAAAAGTCAGGGAGTTAAAGAGGGGGAGTGAAGAGGGGGTTGTAAAGAGTAGGATAGGTGATGGATTAAAGAGGGGTGGAAGGAAAGGTGAAGGGGGTGGGGGTGGGGGGGGGGCAGGGGCGGCGAGTGGTAGGGTGACTGCAGGAGGTTGTAGAGGTGCTACCAGTTAGTGACAGAGAGACGGGTCTAGTTCTTCATGCCCCGCCCCGCTTCCTAGCGGCTTGCACTCGCAACTGTACCGTTGACTCGTAATGAGTAAGAGTTTTAATTTGCATTGCTACCACTCATTTGGATTTCCACCTTCCTTTTATGTGCTGTCACTTTCTACTCGGTGCCTTTCTTTCTATTCAATTTCCCTCAGAATCTCAGACCATCGTTGTTGCTCAGTTTATTTAGGGGTTAGGTTGAGTTCTCTTAACCTGTCTACACAAATTAATCCCCTTAATTTACATACAAGCTATGCTGCAAATTTCTACCTTTCCTAGTTTGTCTCGCTGGTCTAACATGGGCTGTGGAAATGATCTTGAACAGTATTATGTCCACTCCCAAGTGTGTCTTTTCTAACTGCTGTAGTTGTCTTCCTCTCATGATGTTGATTGTTTCTGGTTTCTTCCTCTCTCTCATCTTCATCTTAGTCCCTCGATTGTTTCAAGCGTGGGTTGGACATGTTTGAGTGGGATTGGGTGGTTATAGATAGGAGCTGCCTCGTATGGGCCAATAGGCCTTCTGCAGTTACCTTGTTCTTATGTTCATAATCTTGCATTTGTTGGGGGGTTGAACTCCCTTTTTCAACAGGCATGTGTCAAGGTCGCCTGCAGAATGTACAAGTTTTTACTTTCATCACTATTTATGCGTCGTTTGCAAGCATTTATATGTACGAACGTCCAGCAACCGGCTTCCTCTTTAACTGTGACCTGGTTTCTCGCTGGTATTCAGGGTCTTAAAGAGTTATCGCAGTTTGCCGCAACTATGTACCTTTTGTGGGGAACAATATAAATTGCTTTCTGGTAGTCTACCCAGCCTTCATTCTCTGCCCGTATCTTGGTAGCCCTGATTTTACCCACAAGACCACGGACCAGCGCTGTGGAAAAAGCTGCCATGTTCCTCTCCTCCCTAGAAGCGTATTCTGCCTTCCCCTGCTTCACCGGTATCCTCCTGATGGCTCGACCAACAAGGAGCAACCCGTCCTTCTAGTAGAACGTCGCATTTTGACATATACTCTACCTAAGGTCAAAAACTGTAGTAGAAAATGATAGCGGCTCGCGAAATTGACATACTGTCTCTCTTTCTGTTTTGGGGTTTCCGGTAGATTAGGATAGGGCACTCTAGTGCAACAGTTTCTTGACGTTGGGAAACCTTAGGAGGACGGCTTCACGAAGTCCTGCAGTTAGGTCACCCGACCTAACTGCACTCTTGACGTGGCTACAGAAACACGTAAGTAGCATGTTACGTGTTCCTGTAGTCACTGTTCCTTCAACCTTCACTATAACTTAGTCGAGGATTAAACTTTTTATTATACTGCTTTTTGTCTGGGGATATGGGATAGCCTATTATGGATATGCAGGCGGTGGGATAGGCCTGTTATGGGACAGATGAGATAGACTGGGATATAGAAAGAGTGAGCATTTGTTTGGGTATAAACAAGCAGTCCCAGGCAACCTGTCGTTTAAAAATTATAGCAGTATACCTATAATTACTATGGATGGACGCACAAAATCTGGACTGTTGCACTAGCAAAATTAAGAACGTTTTGTAGAAATAATTTTTTGTAGAGGGTCCCAGAAAGTAGGCCTGAAATTGCGTGTTAGGCTTAGGCTTGCATAATTAGGCCTAGGACAGGTTACTCTTATGGTTACTCTTCCACTTTTTGTTATGCCTTTCAGTTTTCCCTGTGAGTGAACTTTTCTGGAATACTTTGTATATTCCATCTATAGTAGATATAACTTGTATTGCTTTTGGAGGGATACCTATTGGTGGCAGAATATGAAAGTCTGTTTTATGCGGGCTGTTTTATTAGGCAAGAGGATAGTTAGTGATGGCTAGATATGGGAGACTGGTGGCAGCAGCTGGAATATATGGTGGGGTAGGCGGCCATCTTTCCCTACACCATCCTCATTAACATCATTTGTTTTTGCCTGTCTCACCGTTTTTTGTGGCATTTTAAAATGCTAATGTTACCGTTTTATTCTGCATGGGGCGCTGATACTTACTGAGGAAGTGTGGAGAGAGGAAAGTTGAGGGGGTTAGATATTCTACTCTCAAACATGGGCGTGCACACCCACACGCCTGCGAGTATGTGAGCGTATATGTAGGGCAAGGGGAGGGGCGTAGATAGGTGGGTTGCGTACTAGTTAGATAGATCCCTTTCTCTCCCTGTCGTCCCTCATGATATGTTGAATTATGTTAAGGTACTAGTGTGTAGTTCTTCAACTTGTCAGCCTCTGTTGCATCCTTCTCGTATATAAATACCCTTGTGTGTTCCGTCGACCCGGAGGGCAGCTATGTGATCTTATGTAGAATGTGTGTTGTCAAAGGATAGAAGCCAAACTCTTCTGGAGCACACCTGGAGAGGGTTCGGGAGTTCTTCTACTCCCTGAGCCCGGCCCCAGGCCAGGCTTGACTTGTGATAACTTGGTCCAACAGGCTATTGCTTGGAGTGATCCGCATGCCCACTGAACCACTACAACCCAGTTAGTCCGTTTGTGGCAGTGTGTGTCAGTAGGATGTGCCAGGGAAGGCCGGGAATGCGAGTTCAATCCCATTGCATGGGCCTCAGTGTTTTCTGATAACTATATCACGTTCTTGTGATTCCATCCCGCAGTTTTAGGGACGTGTCATGAGGCTGTTCTGTTTAAAGTTTGGGTACAAGCAGTGGTTGTGAGTTATGCTGCAGTTTGTACGGCATCAGTGCTGCAGCACCATCACAACAACATCGCTGCTGCAACACCAAATATATTTGTGCATCATTAATTAATCAGTTGGCTCACCTTTCTTGTAGGGAAAGTTAGGTAATCGTATAGCAATCATACCTCTTTATGATTGCTGAGCCTGTCGACCACAGGGTCAACCCCTGTGGTCGACCTGATTGGTAGGCCTCCGTGGTCGACCTGATTGGTAGGCCTCCGTGGTCGACCTGATTGGTAGGCCTCCGTGGTCGACCTGATTGGTAGGCCTCCGTGGTCGACCTGATTGGTAGGCCTCCGTGGTCGACCTGATTGGTAGGCCTCCGTGGTCGACCTGATTGGTAGGCCTCCGTGGTCGACCTGATTGGTAGGCCTCCGTGGTCGACCTGATTGGTAGGCCTCCGTGGTCGACCTGATTGGTAGGCCTCCGTGGTCGACCTGATTGGTAGGCCTCCGTGGTCGACCTGATTGGTAGGCCTCCGTGGTCGACCTGATTGGTAGGCCTCCGTGGTCGACCTGATTGGTAGGCCTCCGTGGTCGACCTGATTGGTAGGCCTCCGTGGTCGACCTGATTGGTAGGCCTCCGTGGTCGACCTGATTGGTAGGCCTCCGTGGTCGACCTGATTGGTAGGCCTCCGTGGTCGACCTGATTGGTAGGCCTCCGTGGTCGACCTGATTGGTAGGCCTCCGTGGTCGACCTGATTGGTAGGCCTCCGTGGTCGACCTGATTGGTAGGCCTCCGTGGTCGACCTGATTGGTAGGCCTCCGTGGTCGACCTGATTGGTAGGCCTCCGTGGTCGACCTGATTGGTAGGCCTCCGTGGTCGACCTGATTGGTAGGCCTCCGTGGTCGACCTGATTGGTAGGCCTCCGTGGTCGACCTGATTGGTAGGCCTCCGTGGTCGACCTGATTGGTAGGCCTCCGTGGTCGACCTGATTGGTAGGCCTCCGTGGTCGACCTGATTGGTAGGCCTCCGTGGTCGACCTGATTGGTAGGCCTCCGTGGTCGACCTGATTGGTAGGCCTCCGTGGTCGACCTGATTGGTAGGCCTCCGTGGTCGACCTGATTGGTAGGCCTCCGTGGTCGACCTGATTGGTAGGCCTCCGTGGTCGACCTGATTGGTAGGCCTCCGTGGTCGACCTGATTGGTAGGCCTCCGTGGTCGACCTGATTGGTAGGCCTCCGTGGTCGACCTGATTGGTAGGCCTCCGTGGTCGACCTGATTGGTAGGCCTCCGTGGTCGACCTGATTGGTAGGCCTCCGTGGTCGACCTGATTGGTAGGCCTCCGTGGTCGACCTGATTGGTAGGCCTCCGTGGTCGACCTGATTGGTAGGCCTCCGTGGTCGACCTGATTGGTAGGCCTCCGTGGTCGACCTGATTGGTAGGCCTCCGTGGTCGACCTGATTGGTAGGCCTCCGTGGTCGACCTTGTTGTGGACCCAAACACAGGCTACCCCTGTGGTCAACCAAAACATGACCAAGGAGTCGTGTTACCTCCAGTTTGTCTCATGGTGGGGGAGTTTTTGTCTCGTGGTGAGAGAGAATAATTTTGTTCTATTAGCTGCAAGATAAACATACAGTGCAAGAGATAAATAATAAAATATTTTTTATATATGCAAAATCAAAAACCTCCACCAGTATTGGACCTTTAATTACAACTGAAAGTATATACACAGAGGATAACAAAGAAACTAGTGAAATTCTAAGAGGCCAGTATGAGGCTATGTTTAGCACCCCAATAAACATTTAAGTTGAAAATCCAGACAGCTTCTTCACAAATGACATCCAAGCTGTAGATGATATAGCTGATATTAACACAAACTCAGAAGACTTTGAAAGATAAATTGACAACATGCCCATGCACTCAGTCCCTGGTTCTGACTCATAGAATTCAATATTCATAAAGTTAGTTTAGTTCATTTATTATGCACACTATACCCATCTTCATCATCAAATCATAACATAGAACGAAAAGGCAATGTAAAGGATCTGGGTGTACTCATGTCGGAAGACCTTACCTTTAAAGAACACAATAAAGTAGCCGTCACAACTGCAAGAAAAATGACAGGTTGGATAACAAGAACTTTTCACACTAGAGATGCTATACCGATGATGATACTTTTCAAAACGCTTGTGCTCTCTAGAGTGGAGTACTGCTGCACAATGACAGCACCTTTCAAAGCTGGAGAAATTACTGACCTGGAGAGCGTGCAGAGATCCTTTACTGCTAGAATCCACTCGGTAAAACATCTAAACTATTAGGACCGACTAAAGAGCCTAAAACTGTACTCCCTTGAGCGCAGGCGGGAGAGGTACATAATCATTTACACGTGGAAAATATTAGAGGGGCTGGTCCCAAACCTGCACACAGAAATAACATCACATGAGACCAGAAGACATGGCAGGATGTGCAGAATACCCCCGTTGAAAAACAGAGGTGCAACTGGTACTCTGAGAGAGAACTCTATCAACATCAGAGGTCCGAGACTGTTCAACACGCTTTCACTACACATAAGGGGCATAACTGGCCGACCCCTCACAGTGTTCAAGAGAGAACTGGATAAGCACCTCCAAAGGATACCTGATCAACCAGGCTGTGACTCGTACGTCAGGCTGCGAGCAGCCGCGTCCAACAGCCTGGTTGATCAGTCCGGCAACCAGGAGGCCTGGTCGACGACCGGGCCGCGGGGACGCTAAGCCCCGGAAGCACCTCAAGGTAACCTCAAGGTATCTTGTGGGTGGTAGTGGAAAGGGTTACAGAGGAACATAATGGGCTTAGAGACTGAACCTCTCAATTCATTTAGCTAAGCAATTTACAAAATTCAATGTACATCGTCACATCAACAATGGGCTGGAGACCGACCACAAGTACAGCTTTTAATTTTAGCAACTGACATATGTGGAGAGCTAGTGTCACAAGTGATATGTTTATCCTGCAAGCTAAGGATAAGGATAAACTTAACCTGTTTATCCGTACATTACCTTATTCAAGGTAAGGTAGGGTGCACCCTGGCCACCCTATCCAGTGGGCAGCAGTGGATAGGTTACAATCACTCAATTACTACCTACAGTTAGCAAACTGGAGATATTTAGCTAAGATTTCTGGTAGCAGATAATTTTGAATGAAATATTTACACATATCTTGAACATTTGTTATAGAATTGTCTCTGAATTCATGTATCTTTCCACAATCCATTACATAGTGACGGAGGGTGTGCGAACTACTGATGTAGTCCTGACCAAATGTAAGCTGTCAACAAAATTATTCACAATATTCATAAAGAAATGTAAAGTACCAGTAGTGTGAGTGCTCAGTGTAATATGGAGAAAGAGCCTGGATAAAAGGGAGCAACCTAGCCTCCAAAATGACAGTACGGTTTAATGCTAAGTGTAATAAGTACATTTCCTGACTGTCATACATAGTACATAATTGCACTTACAGGGCTGCTACATTTACCTCCCCCTTTATTCTCCTCGTTTTCTGTTAAGACACTCTGAATTAAGTTGAAGTTTTCAAGTTCAATTCGCTATACACGTTTTAAATATCAGGAATTTTTTTCAGTTTTATTAAACAATAGAGATTTTATACAAAATTTAAAATATCCTGAGTTACTTTACAATTTATTGAAATATTTTAGTTTTGCTTTATTTGTTTTTATAAGACTGTAATATCAATATAGCTATAGGTTAAGTACTAATTGTAATTAAGCAGCAATAAAATGCTTATCTTCAAATCTATGAAGGTTAGGTTAGATCGTTGTTTTCTATTCGGCTTTTCAGGTAAACTCAAATATTCATAATATATTTGACAGTACACTGTATGGTTTAATACTAAGTGAAAATAAGTAAAATTCCTGACTGCTAGGAAATAGTACATAATTACACTTTACTTGTGCTGTTACATTTACCTCCCCATTTTTGGAGGATGGGCTGAAGAGAGATACCAGCAGCACTTAAATCAGCAGATATAGCTTCTCTGCACAAAGGAGGTAGTAAAGCTGTGGCAAAAAATTATAGACCAGTTGCGCTAACATAACACATAATAAAAGTTTTTGAAAGAGTGATTAGGAACCAAATTTCTAGTTTTATGGAAAATAATGAACTACACAACCCAGGACAACATGGATAAGATCCAGTCTGTCACAGTTACTCAACCACTATGACAAAATCACAGAAGCCTTAGAAGAAAAGCAAAATGCAGATGTTGTATACACAGACTTTGCAAAGGCATTCAAAAAAATGTGACCATGGAGTGATAGCCCATAAAATGAGATCAATAAGAATAACGGAAAAAGT
This sequence comes from Procambarus clarkii, assembly GCF_040958095.1. Lineage (NCBI taxonomy): Eukaryota > Metazoa > Arthropoda > Malacostraca > Decapoda > Cambaridae > Procambarus > Procambarus clarkii. Next base: position 25,797,209 of record NC_091224.1, read on the forward strand.
AAGGCATTAGATTTTCAAATTTGTCAAATAGAATGCAGTGTGAGATGGTCAATCAAATAAGATGTGCAAGTGAAGTGCACATCCAAGCTGCACTCCCAAGTGCAGTGAAAAGCTCTACCCCAGGGCACAGTCCTTGCACCACTGCTATTTCTCATTCTTATCTCGGATATAGATAAAAATACTAGTCACAGCTTCATGTCATCTGTTGCAGACGATACAAAAATCAGCATGAAAATTTCCTCTGTGGAAGACACTGGAAAAACTGCAGACATATATTAATGAAGTACAGTATTCGATTAGGCAACAGAAAATATGATGTTTAACTGTGACAAATTCCAGGTACAGTACAGTACTTAAGTACTGTACTGTATGGTGGAAACAAGGAAATTAAATGAAACATAGGGTACAGGACACATCCAGATCTACTCATAGAAGGAAAGCATCATGTAAAAGATCTGGGAATTATGATATCTGACGACTTAACATTTAGTGAACATAACTGAGCAAATATAGCGGCAGCCAGGATAATAAGATGTATTATGAGTGTTCAGAGCACCTTGAAGTGTTTCCAGGGCTTAGCGTGCCCGCGGCCTGGTCGTCAACCAGGGATTAGAGAGAACATTACGACACGCATAGAAATTATTAAACATCTAAATTATTGGGACCATCTCAAAGCTCTCAAAATGTACTCTTTGGAAAGGAGACGAGAAAGATATCAAATAATTTATGCATGGAAGATACTTGAAGGCCAGGTCCCAAATTTGCACAGTAGAATAAGAACATACTGGAATGAAAGACACGGAAGGAAATGCAGAATAGAACCAGTGAAGAGTAGGGATGCCATAGGCACAATCAGAGAGCACTATCTGAACATCAGAGGTCCACAGCTGTTCAACACCCTCCCATCAAGTATTATAAATATTGCTGGAACAAAGGTGGATGAATTCAAGAGGCACTTAGATAAGTTCTTGCAAGAAATATCAGACCAACCAGGCTGTAGTGGATATGTAGGCCTGTGGGTCACTCCAAACAACAACCTTTTGGACCAAGTTACCACAAGTCGAGCCTGGCCTCAGGCCGGTGCTAGGGGAGTAGAACAACTCCCAGAACTCTCTCCAGGTATGCTCCAGATATGCCAGTGACCTTGTTGTAATAGCACTAAACAAATTATTAACCAATCTCATAGGTAAATGGGGAGATGCAGTTTACTTCTGGTAATTTTTTTTTTTTTTTTATTCATGTTTGGACATTAGTGTGGCGTTAGTTTTGGATTTGATGAAGTTGAAAGAGGCAACTCAGATTTTCTTATTACTGTACTGTGACACAGACGGCAGTCAACGTAAAGCCAACCTGCTGCCATTTCCCAGGGTACCAAACAGCAAAACTCCAGTGCAAGCTTGCAAGCCCGTCTAATTCTTTTATTGGAGCACAGAGTTCCCCTCGTATATTAAGTGTTCCTCTAAATGCTATTAAGAACATTCGATCAATTGTGAATGGCAAGTGCACAGTTTATGAAAATTTGTTGTAATATTTCATAGACTGAGTTTTTTCTGTAAATACAGTTATGACCGTCACTTAATGATGGATTGTGGACGTCAGCTGTGATACAGATACTGTTTCTTGGAAAATTTTACAAGGAAATAATCTCAAAGTACTGTAGTTGAATAGCACAAAAATTACTCAGTCTTGAAAGCAGAGCATAAGAGCATATTTAGTGTTGAAACTGAGCAATTTCACTAAGAAACACTACAGCATTCTCAGTAATTGTGGAGTCTTGTAAGATAAGGTTGAAGTGTATGACCTACCCACCTCGGCAAGAATTATGTTCAAGACAGCTTGTGCTCCATTTGTCTTCAGATTTCCCTCCTGCCCAGTAAGTTGATGTTGGTTGGTAATTGTACACCACCAGTATTTGTCTTTCCCTTTTAAACACATCTGTCAAATTATTTGTCTGCATTTTAGCAATGGTGCTTGGTCGAATGCATCCCTGTACTCCTTGCACTAACCTGCCTACTTTTCACAATCCTGTGTGCCTCCCATCAACCTGGGGCCAGATTGACAAAGCAGTTTTGCAAGTACTTACCTGTAAATCTTTTCTCAACCTTTCGCGGCTTAGTTTACAATTATTAAACAGTTAATGAGCTCCGAAGCACCAGGAGGCTGTTTATAACAACAACAGTTGATTGGGAAGTTTTCATGCTTGTCAACTCTTTAATAAATGTAACAAAAGCCATGAAAGATTGAGGAAAGATGTACAGTACACGTTTGTAAGTACAGTACTTGCGTAACTGCTTCGTGAATCTGGCCCCTGATATCCTTTCATCAGCCTGCCCATGGTACATGAGCCTGTACACCTTACTGGTGTAAGATGACAGATATGACTGACAATAGAGATCTATTGCCTGGATGACAATGATCCAGGCAATAAATCAGACGGTTAATAATGAAATTAAAGCACAGTACAGTATTACCAAAGGAAATGTGAAAGGAAGAGGGATTGAAGTAACAATACTTAATGCTTGCATTATTTAGGTAATATTGCATTCCCTTATATAGTGGGGTTTCATGTATTTTCACCACAGTATTCCATTTATGAATGGCTCTGTTCAGTGTGTTAAATTTCATTATTTTATCATTCTTGATTTTTTAATAGTTGTTATTGGGTTTTGTATGTCTTAGGCATACAGTACCTGTGAAGCAATACCATTTTTTTTATATAGCAGATTGCCCAATTTTCCACAGCTAAAAATACAGTAATGTTAAAAAATGAGATTTGGAGAGTCGACAACTTATAAAAATCTTTTAATGTATGTATTAATCAACAAAATAATAATTTACTTTAGTCCAAGCAGTGGTAAATAAAAAGCCTTACTTGATTAAACTTGTTGCTAGATATCATTTGACTAACACGGACTACATTCTCTCTTCAGGACCAAATGGCTCAGCAAGGGAGCTGCCACATGTACAGCAGCTCGTCTGTGATGACCATGACAACGGGTCCTGACGGTCGACCACAGGTGAGTGGAGCAAACTTTTGAAACGGCATTTGCACACCTTTCCTTGTTATTGAGGGAATTACTCAATGAGTAGCTCTCGCATTTTCTACAGAGGTTCTGTATTTCTCACCATTTGTAAAGGAAATTGTATTACACAAGGAGTGAGGGAGTTCATGCTCAGGGATTACAGTATTTTTGTATTCGACCTTTGAAAGAACCATAATCATTTCTTACTTTTCTTATAAATTAGCAAATCATTTTTGTGAAGATTGGCTACCACCACAATCAATTTTCAGGTATATCAGGCCACATCCTCCACCAGGGGAGTTCCCGGTGGTGTCAGGGAAACACGTCGCACAATTAATGACAGTCGAACTGGGACACGGAAGATGGCTATTGGTCACCACATTGGAGATCGTTCACATATTATAGAACGTGAGCATACCTCAAGGAACATGGAAGAAAGACAGGAATTCATTAATCTTGATGAAGGTAGGTTTTAACTCTGTATGCATAGTGTTTCCCTTCAATGGCCTGTAATGTGTTCACAGGGACTAAATTGCTTGGAGCAATAGTGCCAAGAGAAGAAATTTTAGGAGCAGGATAGTGTTTTCCTTACAGTGCTGATAGAACAGCACTGTAAGGAAAGTGATGCACGGTTAAAATCACTTGGCTACTCATTTTTTGAGCAAGTTTTAAGTTGTTTCTAATAAACAGGGTTAATATTGTGATGCTGATTGCTCTCTATATTAAAGACCAACGAATTAATCTACAATAGCACCTCTAAAATCCAGACCTTCAGTTTAATGGAGCCATCTAAATACAATAAGATCAAATTTGCTACCAGATCACTTGGACTGATAACACTAATAAGACAGACACACACAGTCTTTAAAGGAATGCCAAGATCACAAAATGCATGAATTCACATTATCTACATAACCTGGTTGATACCTGGTTGCCCTGGATAACATAAACTTCTAGCAGGATGCTCCTGCCTCATGATTGTTTGACCACTATGAGAGAGAGAGAACTTTATGAACATTAAGGGCACGAGACTCAACACTCTCCCTCTATACTTAAAGGGCATAATAGCTGACCTTTCATGGTGTTAGAGACAATTTCATGAACACCTACAAAGAATACCTGATCAACCAGGCTGTGATTCGTATGTCAGGCTGCGAGCAGCTGCGTCCAATGGCCTGGTTAACCAGATTGCCAACCAGGAGGCTTGGTAAGAGACTGGGCCATGGGGATGTTGATCCCTGGAACCAACAACAGGTACACTAGTAAACAGGTTGCCTTGGATGCCACAGAATATAATTAAAATGCCAATGTAATAAAGTTTGCAAAAGTCTATTACACATACACACATTGAGCATGAAAGGAATAACAGGCAAAGTCAGAAGGTGAATCTTAAATTTCCTAGTGGACAGAACCCAAATATTCATAATCGGCTAAGGAAAATCTGAATCATCCACCGAGAGAAGCTCATTATGGTAGGACGATGATCTCGCTTCATGCAGGTTGGTATTCAACCCCCAACCGTCCAAATGGTTGAACACCATTGGGAGCCGGTTGGCCGAGCGGACAGCACGCTGGACTTGTGGTCCTGTGGTCCTGGGTTCGATCCCATTTGCCGGCGAGAAACAATGGGCAGAGTTTCTTTCACCCTATGCCCCTGTTACCTAGCAGTAAAATAGGTACCTGGGTGTTAGTCAGCTGTCACGGGCTGCTTCCTGGGGGTGGAGGCCCGGTCGAGGACCGGGCCGCGGGGACACTAAAGCCCCGAAATCATCTCAAGATAACCTCAAGATAACCGTTTACTTCCCCCGTCCCATCCCAAATCCTTATCTTGATCCCCTTCCTTGTGCTATATATTGGTAATGGCTTGGCATTTTCTCCTGATAATTATCTTCCCCTTCCCTACGATACTGTACATGCTCAAGTTTTCTTTTTCTTATTCCTGACATAAGCTATAGTTTTATCATATTTTGTTGTATCATATTTTGCAGATAATGCTAAGATTTTTATAAGAGGACATAGGACTTGCCTCCAAACTGAGGTAAACCACGTCTTTCAATAGGTCACAGAAAACATGATGTTCAATGAAGTAAAGTTCCAACTCCTGTGCTATGGTAAAAACAAACAAAAAATACAAATTGGAACAACATATGAAATACAATAATACAGTACCACACTGTAGAAGGATTAAAGCAACATCTGGGAGTTATCATGTTAGATGACCTTACTGTTAAAGAGTACAGTAAAGCGACTGTCACAACTGCAACAAAAATGTTACTGATGTGGAGAACTTTTAACTGCCTGAATTCATTCAATAATATGTCTGAATTATTGGGACTGCTAAAAATCCCTCAAAATGTATTCCTTAGAATTCAAGAGAGGGGCATCATAATTTAAATCTAGAAAATATTTAGAGGGAGTTGTTCTAAATCAGCACACTGGAGTAACTGCTTAAGAGACCATAGAGCATGGGCCATTGTTTACAAAGATTCCAATTGAAAAGTAGCGGTGCAACAGGTACCGAGGTAATTCTATAAACGTTGAAGGCTCATGACTTTTCAACACCCTCCCTCAAAATATAATGGGCATAAAAACTTGATAAATGCCTCCAAAGTGTACCCTGATCAACTGACCTGTAATTCATGTGAAGCTGCATGCTGTGGTACCTAACAGGCCAGGTCCCAAATTTGCACAGTAAAATAATACACTGGAGTGAAAAATAGAGGTGCCATAGGCACAATCAATGAACATATATGAACATAAAAGGTCCACAGTTGTTCAGTATCATCCCAGCAAGTATAACAAATATTGCTGGAACGAAAGTGGAAATCTTCAAGAAAAACTGGATAGTTTCTGCAAGAAGCGCTGGACCAACCAAACTGCAGTGGATATGTGGGGCCTGCGGACCACTCAAAGCAACAGCCTGGTGGACCAAGCTCTCAGTTCTAGCCTGGCCCCAGACCAGGCTTGGGGAGTAGAACTCTTAAGAACCTCATCTAGGTATAATCCAGGTAATAAGTTGACATCTGGTAATAGGTACAATCCAGGTTGACCAGGCTATCAACCTGGAGGCATAGTCAGAGACAGGGCCACGTGAACATTGATTCTTGGAACTGACTGAAGGTAATCTCAAGGTAACCATCACCAGGCTTTTAAGTAGCAGCTATGGGTACATCTTATGAAGATTATCAAGTATATAATATCCTTTTTCTGGCTCTGGAATTTTGTGGATAATTTTGCCATTGTTGTGTCCTGTTCTATGTATAGAATTAAATAACTTTTTGTACTTGGATAATTAAATTATGTATATCAGCAGATGACGGAAGAATGAATATTATAGTTCAATTTAATGTTACCAATGAGAGAGAAAATATATGGACCAGCTGAATAATAAAGGTATTTGCAAACAGAGGAGGCGCCCCAGTTCGATCAAGAATTTCGTCGACGTACCCAGCAAGCCATGGGTGTAGGAGCTCTGGAATACCGGCCTAGACACCGCCCTTCTTCCTCCTACAATCCTCGCGGCTCTAGCGTCCCGGCTATAACTTCTTCTTCCAGGTAAAACTAAAGATCAATAGTTGTACAGGTACTTGTAACTCAATGTATGTCATACTGTGTACCATGTTTGTTATGTTTTTATATGCAAGCATATGTTAAAAAATGTATGTATACAGTAAGGGTTCTTGCATGTATCATAGTTTATGAATTTTTTACATTTTCATTTAGATTTTATATAGCCCAGTTTACTGTACTTTTGACTAAGAATCATTGAGCACATTATTTTGCCCTGCATTGCTGGGACACATTGTTAGTTATGCTTGCTTGCATGCATGTATGTATGCACTGAATGCATCTCTTAGGTGTTGGCCGAGTTTATTGTTCAGTTTCCATTTTATACTCGTTTGGACTCGCGGAGGAGCACTGAATGTTAGTGTCAGATGTTAGTGGTATGTTGTTATAATTTATAATAGTACAGTATTTTAAAGATACTGTACCAAAGTTGTGAAAAATACAATCAAATATAGTCAATTACAGTACATCCTATTCAAATACTTTGCATCCAGTGGAACCCACTAACTTACAGGTTATTTGAACAACTAAAAATACAAACAAATAATATCAATATAACTGGTGAAGTCATGGAATGAACTAATATTCATGTAACTGGATCACTTGATGCCAAGCCATGAGCGGTGAGAGGCCTAGTGTTTCTTTAGTCAGCGGTCGAGATGTGTGTACGTCCCATATCAGATTTATGACTTGCTAATGTTATTTTGTTTGGTTCAGTAGCATCACTTCTCATCCGGGATACTGTACTTTAATTTTTGTAGAGGAGCTGGGGGAGGAAACATTCCCAATAACTTTAATGTTGTGGTAACTGATGGGTTTCATTCCTGAGTTTGATATAATGTAGATGTATTTAAAAACAAAAGACAGAAAATATACATTCATCAAGGGGGCTACAATGCAGGAAATATCTGAGAAATCAGTTGCTAGCTACCATTTTCTGTTATTTTGTGTAATGTTTTAAATGTTGTAAAATAAGATTATTTATTTATTGCTGTAAAGAATGCTTGTTAGTAGACTTTGACCACACATTAATAAGTCCTGTGCATGGATTGCAGTAGAAGTATTTTATTAAAGGCACCAAGAAACTAGGAACTTATCATCTTTTACAAGTGCAAATGATGGAACTTAAGTCATTGTTTTAGTTGGCTAAGCGCCATTAAATTGTGTTTTTCAGATACAGAAGCCGATCTCGACCAATGCTTTCCATCACTGCTGGCCCAAGGTAAACCCTGGAGTACATCGGGTTACCCTGGTAAAGGTGTCGGCTCTTTCTATTTCTTATGGTATATGGAAGAAAATGAAGTTAAACAAATATTAATACCTTGATCTGCACATTTTAATAATAATAATAAAGTTTAATGTGGATAGGTAATAAATAACAGCAAATTGTTTCTGCTCTTTAATGCATGTTGGGAACACATTAGTTGATTAATAACAGGTAGAATGAGAGCATGTATTAATTTATTTGTAATTTTGTTAATTTTGGGGGGTTTATTACTTGCTCCACTACTTAAAAGATTACTGCACCTGAAGTCAAATAAGTCACAAGGGTTCTGATTAGCCTACAGGAACCCCAGTGCTAAAACCTGCTCCCCCTTCTCACAGAGGTGCAGAAAGCTAGTGACAGTTTGCAACCCCCACAGGCATCCAGAAAGGGGTTGTGAGCATTGATTGCATTTGAGGCCTGTTCCTTCGGCATGTGGCCTCAGTACCTGGGTGTCCTGTTATTCTAGCTGCCTTTAGGTAGTTTACTTAGCCAAAGAATCTTGTGGGACTCGGACATGGTTTGTTATGGATTGTCCCATCAAGCCCGTGCTCACTATATGCGAGCTCAAAGTGTGCGTGTTGTTCTTGCTACTGGACGATGATCATTCTTTCTGCCTGTGCCATATTGCCTGCACATGACACCCTCGACCTTGATTCCTGTGATATTTGCTGTCACTGGGTCTCAGGACTGACTGATTTGGCCTTGAGTTTTGAAGCTTACAGGAGCTGCCGCTTAATGAGCTAGGTTTGCTCGTGTTAAGTGTTTGCAGCATTGATAATTTGGATGCTCTGTAGTTTGTCCTTACTGTGTTTAGAGACCCAGAATTGGAGGGGTTGGTGACCTCCACCAAGTCCATGCCCTCTTCCTTTCCCTGCTGATGTGGTTCACCATACTTCTGGTCTTATTTTCCTTCCTAATTCCGGTTCTGAACCACCTGAAGGTTTCACAGTCAGGTCAAGGTTTAGCTCAGGGTCAGTTTAGGCTCAGTTCAGCCTTCTTTGTGGTGTGGTTCCACCTACTTCGACAGCAGAGGCAGTTGAGCCTTTTAATTCTGCCAAGGGTTCAGGTTTTTTGTCTTTCCAAACACTTCACCTCTCCAAACCTTCTTGAAAGGACACCTTTGTGTCACAGGCATTGGGCGAGGGCTTTAGAAAAAGCCTAAAAAAGGGCTAGGGGTGAGGGCTAAAAAAATATATATTTATTTTATACACACGTCATTCCCTTTATTTGGCCTTCATGTATACCCGTTGATTATCCTATGCTCAAAGTCGGAGACTGATTTAGCGGACCATTCAGCAGTTAGTGAGGGTGCTACTTGGTGGTCCTTGTCACGCTAAGCAACACCTGCAAAGGTTTTGAATTGTATGTAAATTTGCTTTCTAGTTAAATACCAAGCAGAATTAAGTACTGTCCAGTGCCTTCTTAGCTATTTTGATTATTGTTCTGCTGCATATAATGTCTACCTACCTTGACTCTACTAGATATTTACCCGAGGTTAGTAGGATCTTGCCTTAGGGAGCAGCGCTAAGGGAGATAGGTGATATATACAGAAGTTGTAAAATGAGAATTTGGAAGGTGTATCTGTTTGGGTGATGGAAAGATCATTTTGAGGGGAAGGTATACATGTTTAATGGGGAAGATAATATTGTAAAGGGAAGGTATGTATTGAGGTGTTAGATGTTAAGGAAAATGTACACATTAAAGGGGTACGGGAAAACCATTTACTGTACATGCAATTTAAGAGAGAGTATTAGGTATGCAAGTGAGCTTAACATTAAAGAGGCACAAGAGGTAGAATAGGTGAAGTGGAGGCTGCTAAAGAAGTCTCAGCAAGAGAAATGAACTTCAGCAAACCTGTAATGATTTTGTCTGTAAGGAGATTTAGACACGGCTCTTCAAAGCCAGAGAGTAGTAGCAAAAATTAATTTGGTAATTTTTAACCATAAAGGTGTTGAAGCTAACAGTAAAAAATAATTCATGCATTAATAAAAAAATTGAAAAGTTGACTTCCATATACCATTAAAAATCTAACCAATGTTGTGAGCTTCAACTAATTTGTACTTTTGTTGGTTTGCTTGTATAGTTTAAATGGTATGTAGAGTGTGTGTGTTTATATATATATATATATTTAGTATAATGTTTTTTAATGCAGTACAGGGAGTCCTCATAGTACATTACTACATTTTACCTTTGTTTTACATACACATGTACTCTATGGTGTTGATAAAGTTGGAACTTAGCATAAGTACTTCATCAAAATGTTATGAAACTACTATAACAATGAGTGGAATATGCCTGGCTAGTGACCCCTTAAAAACAAGAAATAGTATTAAACTAGAAGTAAAATTACAGTACTGTACCGAGTACTGTGTGTGATTTAACGCATCTTAGTTTCCCTTGGTGAAACGTTTCAAGAATGCACCTCTTTAGTGAGGATAATAGAACTATCAGGAGAAAGAGCCAAGCCATTATGAATAGCACTCGGAAGGGGTTCAGGATAAGGATTTGGGATGGGATGGTGGAGGGAAGGAATGGTGTCCAACCACTTACACGGTCGGGATTGAACAGCGACCTGCAAGAAGCGATACCGTCACTCTACAGTCCAGCCCAAGTGGTTGGAGACTTAAGAGTACTTGTCAGTGAATTAAAGCAGGGTAAAATCTAAGAAGAGCCATGTGCTGATGCAAGTGTATTGAGCAGTTTTGTTTTATACTGTATACACTTCTCATCCGAAGCAAGTGTTTGTCAAAACTGGTCTGGGTATTTTTTTTTTAATAGATTCTAATACAGTACTGTACCATTTTATAGGTGGCTTTCATGAGTTATTTAACTGGCCTTAGAAGACTATACAGTATTATAGTCAATAGTTTTCTTCGGAACTAATGAAATGGTTGACATAATATTGGAAAAAAATATAATTATATTGTCTGTTAAGTGGGAGCCGGTCGGCCGAGCGGACAGCACGCTGGACTAGTGATCCTGTGGTCCCGGGTTCGATCCCAGGTGCTGGCGAGAAATAATGGGCAGTTTCTTTCACCCTATGCACCTGTTACTTAGCAGTAAAATAGGTACCTGGGTGTTAGTCAGCTGTCACGGGCTACTTCCTGGGGGTGGAGGCCTGGTCGAGGACCGGGCCGCGGGGACACTAAAGCCCCGAAATCATCTCAAGATAACCTCAAGATAAGTTCACAAACAAGGAAAGGTGTAATATTTGTATGCTAGATATTTAATTGGTACCTATTGGTTTGGCCTCCAGTTTCCATTGATAGTTTCTTAACAAAACCACTTAGTAGTCGATTCATTCTTTCAAGCATTACTTTCAGTGAATACTGGTCTTTCATTCAGTCTTCTTGTACTTGTCCTTTGTATCTGCTTGATTACTTCTGGTTTTCAACTTTAATATAATGTATTTTTGCATGGGCAATCCTCAGCCTCTGTATCCATTCCAGTTCCTTGGTGCCAGGAAATGGTGATGACTTCATTGCATATTATACAGATCAACAGATTGAATCCTTTAGTAAAAGTTTGAGTGCTTCACATGAAGGTGGTTTAAATATATTTGAGAAATGTGAAGCTCACAGGCATCCTTTCAAGGAGTGGTAGTGCCAAGATAGGGCAACAGAATACTGTACTCTATATAGAAAAATTAGCAACTTTTAGTTTTTCAGGGAAAACCCCCCCCCCCCACCTTCCCCCCTCCTCATCAGTCATGTTAATGGGAACCAGAGCCAGAAGCTGACCCCTCACAAAGGTTCAGGAAGTGAGTGACAGTGCTTTCAGAAAATGCTTTCTGAAACTCTGCAAAGCTGCTGCTTTATGAGCTAGGTTTGCTTGGGGTTAGGCATTAATGGCATATTGAGTGTTTGGATGCCATGGAGTCGGCCCCTATGGTGTTTAGGGACCTGAATGTGGTGTTGGTAACTTCCACCTGGGCTAAGTTCATGCCGTGGAAAATAATTGAGGGGCTGGTCCCTAACCTGCACACAGAAATAACATCACATGAGACCAGAAGACATGGCAGGATGTGCAGAATACCCCCGTTGAAAAGCAGAGGTGCAACAGGTACTCTGAGAGAGAACTCTATCAACATCAGAGGCCCGAGACTGTTCAACACGCTTCCACTACACATAAGGGGCATAACTGGCCGACCCCTCACAGTGTTCAAGAGAGAACTGGATAAGCACCTCCAAAGGATACCTGATCAACCAGGCTGTGACTCATACATCAGGCTGCGAGCAGCCGCGTCCAACAGCCTGGTTGATCAGTCCAGCAACCAGGAGGCCTGGTCGACGACCGGGCTGCGGGGACACTAAGCCCCGGAAGCACCTCAAGGTAACCTCAAGGTAAGGTATGCCTACTCTTCCTTATGTGAATGTGGTCTGAACTTTTAACCCTTTGTAACTTCAGTCCTTTCTGTGGGGGGTCTTTGTGCTGCAAGGGGATCATTTTTCATATACCCCTCTATGTATAAGTGCTCAACTGCTCCCCCGTGGGATCTCTGCTGGATCCTTCATGATGCTTCAGTCCTCTTATTTCCAGAGGTTTCCCCCTCTTCCTGTGCTACACTCAGTGGTCGGCACGGATTTGCTTCTGTACCTCCTTAACTGATCTCTCTTCTACAGTGGACCCAGCCTTTTTTGAGTATGGGTTTGTGTGTCTGCTTATTGGCTACAGTGTGAGGTTTCGGTTCATCCTGGCTGGCAGACGACCCTCTCTTTACATTAAGGATAAGGACATGATGGGTTCTGTTTGACCCCCACACTTAATTGATGGGAAATAATTTTCATCTTTCAGGTGTTCCTGAGTGGCTCCTCTTGTGCTCCACTCATGAGGTGCCTGTTTGTTCCTGTGCTTCCCAAGGTTATTGCCAAGTGTCAACTGCATGAATTGTCTGGAGGATCACAGGGCTCATTCACACTTGGAGGTGGATGTTTGGGTCCTTGTGATGGGGGCTTTGAGCAAGTCTTGGAGGACGTGACATTGCTGGGTTCTGTCCCCCGAGTATGGAGGCCTTGCAACCTGCGGTTCCAGCATTGGCAGCCTTGCTTTAAATGCATGCCCTTTTCCTTTGGGAGGTGGTCGCTATGTTTTATTTGGCCCACCTCTCGTGTCAACAAGCTATGTTGGCCTGTTCATTAGCTTTGTTCATCATTCATTGGCCTGTTCATTAGCATTCATTAGCTAACAGGCTTTGGCCTGTTTTATCCTTTAACCTGCATTCTGCTTTTCACCTCTCATGCTTCCCATGGATGTTGTTGCATAAGTTTTGTCTTCAGTGGCCATTCTTGCTGTCACGTTGATCATTTGTTGTTTTTAGGGGTTCCCCCCTCCCTCCTCCTCCCCCCCCCCCTGGCAGCCCAAATGCCAAATGAGGCAGCCTGGTAAGGTGACCATAGATGACCTTGCTGGCTGTTGGTAAGGGTAGGTCTATGGGGGGAGTCCGATTCTCGGGCAGTTATACTTCGAGGAGAGTTCCTCCTCAGCTTAACGTCACATCTATACAACGCTTCCGTGGATGGTTCTGCTTTGGTGTCCCAGCTCTTTTGGGTTTGCCCCTTTGACACTGCTGTGAAGGGTGGCTGGCTCATTTGTTGATTGGCTAATTCAAAGCATATACAGTACTACAGAATATTAATTGAGGCTGAATTTGGGCAAATGAAGTGTCCTAAATAGAGAAAAACTTGGAAAATTTATGCAATACAAGTATATTAAAAAAAATAAAAGATTTGCAAATCAATTTCCCCATTCTAATACCAGTCAAATGGGTTCCATTTTGGCAATTCAGATTTGTTCTTGTGTAGGATTTAAGGCAAAGTTGCCAACTTTCCAGACAAAACACTTCTTGGTGTACTCGCCTAGTTGTGTTCTAGTTCATTGGTCCTGCCTCTCAACTGTCAATCAACTGGTGTTCAGATTCCTGAGCCTACTGGGCTCTTATCACATCTACATTTGAAACCATGTATGGAGTCTGGCTCCACCACATCACTGCCTAATGCATTAGGCAGTGTCAGTGCCTAGGCATCAAGATACTGTGTAGATGATACACTGTATTGCTTCCATTTCCATACAATTTATCTACTGAAATTTGAAGTTTCCTATTTAAGGCTTCCTATTTCCACTTCCTGTGGGGTTTTTCCAGGTTGTGGGGGAGGGGTTGGGGTGATGACTGGGGGGCTTGTCAAATGAGTGTCATGAAGTCAGCTAGAAATGTCTCCAGTGAGTTAGGCAAGGCCCAGCCCTCTGGTAACTTTGCTTCCACAGTTCAAAATGGCTGTAGTCTAGGGAATGATTAGCATACTCTACTGATTGAAGTGAAGTGCAGCTTTACTTATAATTATCTTTATAAATTATCCCCCACCCCCTCCTTCCCCAAGTAACATCACATTGCTCTACCACCCCCACCTTTACGTTAAATCCCTGACCCCCACATAGATAGGAGACGAGATGTACATGTGCATACTAGGGTAGGCCTACGTTCCCAGAAGGGGCAGTACAAACTTAAACCAAAATATCCAAAATAATTTCTTCACTTGCCTAGTTACCTGGATACAGCTGACATGATCCCCATGCTCTCGCAAGGATGTAAGAATATGAATGGTGACTTGACTGTCAACAAAATAGGAGTTTCTGTTTACATCTACTTTAACCCTCAAACCGCGCATATCATATATAAATGATATCAGTGACAAAACCGAAACCGCGCGCACATTTATATATGATTTCGTGTCTAGCACTATAATTTAAACTCCCCGCCTGGGATAGGGGCAGCTATAGTACAGCCACGACCGATAGTTGCCAGATGCCACCTAGAAAAAAAATCCAGGCCAACATTCTTGGGTGTTACAGCGTCAGTATTGAGCAAGCCACCAAGGCTGGCGCACGCAGCACGAGCTCACAGCACCGCTGTTCAGCTTGTGACCACAGCATCGCCTACAAATACCATAATATATATGATACTGCTATTATTTAGCAGTGATAGTATTACTGAAGCCCCCTGACTGTGATAAAACTGACCAGGATTCTGATAATAGCAGGATTGTGGTGATATTTAGCGCTGTGCTCCATGGAGGGAGGCATAAGGCTGTGCGAGGGAGGGTTGTGGCGTCGTCTTCTGACTGTGTGTGGCCACCATTTATTGACTGCACTCACCATACCAGCTTAGTGGTTCGCTATGGTGAACACAAATGTAGATACTTATATATAACATGTGTATAGAGGGTATAAACAGCAAGAGGAGTAGGTTGGGAGCCGCCATTTTGGTGAGGGCGGTGGCGTCGTCTGCACGACTTGGCATGGTGTTTACTGATGGCCACTATGGTCTTTGGGCACCATACCAGCTTATTTGTTCAGGTATGGTGAATAAAACAGGGAGATACTTATATATAATATGTGTATATAGCGTAATAACACCACAAACAATATTGTTGAAAGACAAATATTAGTGTGTCTGGCCTTGAGGGCGGCCGCCGATCAGCTGACTGTGTGAGTAGCTACGTCTTTGTGGCCTTTACTCACCATACAAGCTTAGATGTACAGTTATGGTGAACAAAACATGTAAATACGTATATATAACGTCTGTGTATAGTGAATAAATACGGAAAGAGTATTGTAGGAGGTGAATGAGGGTGAGTGAGGTGGTGTTGAGGGAGGGAGTGGCAGTGAGTGGCTCGCTGGTGTTTGGCGGTCACTCCTCGTTGCTTTTTGACTCGCAAGACCAACTTAGTAGTTCGTTATGGTGTACAAAACATGCAAATACTTATATATAACCTGTGTATATAGTGTAACAGCAAAACTATTTGTTTATTGTTTTATGAACATAATAATTGAATCACTAATATGCACACCATAATTTTGAGTACAGCGATGGTTCACACATTTTATAATATAAATATACCACAATTCACTGTATGGAATAATATTACTGCAAAAAAACTAAGAAAAAATCAATCAGAGACATTGAAATAATTAGGTAATAATATATTTGTGGCAACTGCCGTCTGACAGCTCGGGCGGAGTAGACCTCATCTGGCGAAGGCTCTGCCAACGCCCCTTTTTTGCCACACTTCCCTACCCTATTGCGGCTAAAATATGCCACCTACGATTTTTTTGTTATTTTTTCCGTGATCAGGGAACAAAAATGAACACTTCTATAAGACGAAAGAATTTTTTGGAATTTTTTTTTTGTTGCGCCTGTGGGTGTGAATTCCATTTGGGCCCCTAGCGGTTTGAGGGTTAAAGATGCAATACTTCTTCCTTACAGAAACATACATATAACTAACCCTGTAATTTATTAATTTATGATCAAATAACATTAAAGACCCATCACATTAAACAGGAAATAAAATGATCTTATATTCCCAAGATAAATAAACATGTATACCATTCACAAAATCATTACTCCTGCACTTCGTAGAAATTATGATTGTAGCGATTGATGGATTGTAAAGCAACAGGCCATTCTTCCTAAAATTATAGTACTTACAGCAACTATTTGACCTTATGTACCAATAATGTGCTGCTAGACTACCAAAAAGTTTATTTTGTAGTATTGAATTAGCCCAGATGGCATTCTAGAAAATAAAAAAATGTAACTAAAACCTAGCCTAAAATGTCCAAGCAATCCTAGGACTGTACAGTAGTACAGTATATATTTACATTATATTACATTGTCTAGGAATGTTTAATTTTAGTTTTTAGCTTTTATTTTCTCTCTGACTATAAAATTAATAGTACAAAAATGAACTTTTTGGGGGGTTTAACAGTACTCATTGGTACATGTTAAAGACCAAAGAGTTGCTAAAAAAACTACTGTACAGGCATACCTCAGTTTAAGAGTTTAATTGGTTCCTGGAGACGCCTCGTATTCCGAAGCTAATTTCCCCATAAGAAATAAAGGGAAATGAATTAATCCGTTCCTGACTACCCCAAAAACCCCACATCAAACTAAATTTTTATACCTAATTCATCTAAATAAACCTACAAAACTATGTTCAAGTTATTACTTGCCTTGCTGTTGAATGCTGTAGGCGTATGGAAGATGGTGAGGAGGGGGGAGGAGGAGAGGAGTTACTGTTTGGAAGGGGAGTCCCCTTCTATTATCACATCAGGCAGTGAGGACCTTTCTGGTGTGCTCTCCCTGGGACGTTTTATGAGTGCCACTAGGTCCTGGTTGAGGCTCACTGCTCGATTTCCTCACCAGAAATCTGTCCAAACCCTGGCTTTCTCACAAATAATGGCCTCCGAAACACTGTCACCCCTTAACTCCTTGTCGTGTATCCAAATTAATAACTTTTCCACTTCAAGTATTTGTGGTCTTTGTTTTGTTATTGTTCCGACTCCTTTTGCCACTTTAGCACTCATAATCTCATTTTTCTTCTTAAGTATAGTGCATATTGTTGATGTGGCTTTGTTGTACTGCCTACAAAGTTCAACAACACGTGTACCGTTCTCATGCTTCCGAATGATCTCTTGTTTTTCCTCTAATGTCATCCTCACATGGGCTTTCTGGCCTTTATCCTTACCACTGGCTTTCTTGGGACCCATGGTGAGATATATAATAACAAATTGTATAGTCAAATCACCAAAAATCCAACTAAACACTGAAAATCTGCGAGAAGAATTGATGTGGGGTAGTCACTGGGCGCGAGACAATTGTAAACTGAGGGGTGGAGGGGCGACGATCGCCGAACCACCACGAGCTGGGTCGACCTGTACGCATATCAACAAACTCGTGTCCCGAGGTAACCCTTGCGTTCCGAGACATATTTTTCAAGGAAATCCTGCTCGTATTCCGAGGTACCACTGTACTGTCATTTTAGGAGGATGGGTTGGAGGGCTAATAGTATTTATATATTCTTCCATGTGTTGTAATAATGATAAATCATTAGGATAAATTAAACACAAATTCCTTTAGTTTGTTTAAATTACACAAATTTAGTACAAATACTGTACTAACATTCCTAAAATTTTATTTTCAGTGAGGATCGTGCTCGACGGCGCGACAGAGAAGAACGTGGTTATCGGTCACACCGCCGCAACGAGCCAAACGTGTAACAGCTGATATTGTTATAATCTTTATCATTCATTATTGTATTTGGATTTCCTCGATATTTACTGATAGATATCATATATCATTTACTATAGTGGATATTATATTGATAGAACCAAGCAATTTAATATCATACTACCATTAGCCTTAAGAATGAGTTAGTTTCATTATAAAGAAATATGTAGTTAAAATACATGGATAGGGATATTTGACACGAGATATATTTGATGAAGTGATATAAGTAGGTTAAAACAATTTCACTGTATCAGCATATTTCATCCTGTTGTGCATAACATTGGGTTCACCCATCTATGTTGGTGATAATTTTCCCCTCTTATGAAGCAGTACAACAACATTTAAGTGTGTAAATATACTAGTGTATGATAGGGAACTTATTAAATGAAAAATGGAACCCATAATGGGCCTCTGAGCTTCTCCCAGCAACCTCTTTCATGGTTATGCACAAAAAAACAAAAATAAAAAAAAAAACACCTGTACGTTATTTGACAATATACATGACCTGATCGCTTAATCTTTATACACACACATGAAGATATATTCATTATTGTTGTTAGGATTACATAGTGAAGTTGAAAACTGTTGGGATTAGAAAGTTCACTTACAAATGGATTACTTTATATTGGTAACTATAGATATAAAAATGATAGTTTCCCCCTTATAAACAGTTGATTGATTTGTTCTTATTAGAATGTGGTAGTTAGCTTAAATTACATGACATGAATAGGTTAAGAATTCTTGAAGGTCATAAGAATGTTTTCAGAGGTGAAAATAGGATTATCCATCAGAAGAATGACATTCAACTTTGTGTGGTTACTAATGAGGCTTCCTTCAATGAATTACAAATACTAAGCCTGAATATAATAATGACTTTAGGAATGCATCAATTAACTTTATATTTGTGATGCAAACAAGTGCATCGCAAGAGGGTGTTCGCTGCCCGCACTTCTCAGGTGACAACGGTGGAATATGCACATCAAGTGCAAGACAGCCATATTTTTCCTGGTCTCCAAAAAGTTACCATTTTTGTACTGTATCCAACCTTGCTGTATTTATCACTGCCTGTGGCAAACCTCAAATAGTAAAGACCTTGATAGTAGTTTGTGTGAAATGCTAGAATGTACGTACCATTTAGATGTGTTAATTGAATCCATACTCGCCTCCTTGTTATGGTATAAGGAATATCCAATGTCTTATAGCTAGGAAAATGTAATGCTTTTTATCAGTGCGATTTGATCAGTGGTATTTATTTTGACAGGGTGAAGATGGTTTGTTTGCAATAATTGTTTTTGTAATAGGGATTGTCTGATATTTCTTTTTTACAAAATGTTAAAATAAAGGTTTTAAAAATTTGCTCATGTATTAAGGACATAACTTGTTTATCCACAACACTTTGTAGCAGTGATAAACATTTTAAGTATACAGTATTGTTTTTGTTAAACTTTATAAAAGTTTACAAAATTAAAACTTATTTTCTTATTTCATGACAAAAAGTGTGTATACTTTGAGCTGCTCTTTGTGTGGCAGTGTTAGGCATTTTAAATACTGTATTGTATTTAAGTTACTTGAATCTGTTTCAAAATGTTTACATGATAAGCACAAGACTGATTTACACTGATTTAATTTGCATCTAAATACTGAAATGAGAAAAATCTATGAGCATATGCTTTATAAAGTTGTAGGAGTTCAAAAAATAAAATGTTTTTTTGCACAACAAGACTTAGTTCCCACAAGGATGATATCAATGATTACATTCAATGAAAATCCCACCATTTTCAGTTGTATGTACAGGTATTGTAGTTACTTACTATATTGAGGTTGTCTTGACCCATTACCTTCAATATTATCACCAATACATAATATTAGGACAAGTGGATCATCTAGAACAGGCACAAGTGTCAAGAGTGAACTCTAGCAAACAGAGGGACTGGATCTGGTATGAATGTTCACAGGAACATTACTACACAGACCGTTTCTCTGAAGATACTTTTCAACGATATTGTGGAATAAAGATAAGTGAAGTTGAGGTTACAGTTGAATTTAAAGTAATGTAACAATTATAGGACAAATGAGGACATAATTAATTTTTGTTTTAAATTATATATTTATGGTAATGCTGTATATTTAGGCAGTTTATGGATATGATGGCAACTGATAAATTTGAAGGAAAAAGTGGACTTTGCTAGGTCTCTACTTGTTACACCCCTACTTTTACCATACTGTGTACTATTGGTCAAACAGTTAAGCTTCAAAATTCAATTTGAGCAAGTATAAATTTGCCCATACATATAAATGGTGCATATGATTAACACAATTGCAACATTATGTAACATTTCAGAAAATGGAGAGATTGACAAACAACAGAGGTAGAGTGAGGTGAAAAGGAAAGTGTAGAGGAGAGACAATATGGGATAGAGTGGACTTGGAAAGGCAGAAAGAGTGGACAGAGGAAGAGGGGTATAACGAGTAAAAAGCATTAGCGCTTGAATTAGGGTAGATAGAGGTAGAGCTGTCGCCTTCCATTCATTAATTCCATTCCTTGTTTGGTAAACTTGTCTGTTCAACAGCTATTATAATAAATGTTAACTGTTAACCTTCATGCTTTACATGGTTGTAGTTTAATTATCAAGTCTGAATCTTTAAGTACTGTAATCTTCAGCATACTCTCCACACTAGCTTTCATAAATCAAGAAACAAATTCAATATCAGATTTAAAGAAGTTTAATTTTTTTTTTTTAGGTGTAATGTTGAAATATTATGGTCTGACCTCGAGACTTGATTATCTTTTACTTTATTAATTTTTTATTACATTGTTGCAGCATTGTGCCTCTTAAGCATTCTGTACATCATTTGTGGCTGGAAAAATGGTATTTAGTAGTAATATTCAGGTAGGCATTTTATCAATAAAAACAAAGGTGGAATTTTTAGGAAAAAAAACTTATTTGTACCATATTCTATAGCTAACATCATTGTAAATTCCTCTGCACAAGTGTATTCATGAGTGAATCTATGCAAATTGAAGGCTAACTAGCTTCATTTCACACACTTTCTTCATGCACATAGGGTGCTAACTTCACTACAAACCATGAATAAAAGTTTATTAACTAACATGCAGATGTTTAAGGACATTTTGCTTGCTACACCTTGATTTATGTGCTGTGGATGACCTAAAGACCAGTGTATTTAGATTTAGGTTTTGTTTTATTATTAAGTTTCCTCAAAGTATTCCTATTATTATCAAGTTGTGCTTTTTTATTGTGTGTTTTAAAATGTAACTACTGACAGTGCCTAGTGTTTCTTGAGATACAGTGTCATGTTCTAGGAAAAAAAGGCAGTTCACAAAATCACGTAAAAGAAGTGACTCAGGAGAATGAGAAATGTAAACATCTAATATTTTTTGTATGGATGCTAAAACACCAAAGAATATGCCACCATCAATGCCTTATAGTTGGATGTACTATTATGGATTTCCTCTTTCTGCTTCTTTGGACTTTGTTCAAAGCTATTTATTGAAAATAAAAGTACTTTAAATTCTTTGAGTCTCTCTAAACTTTTATCTGTACAGTACTTACTATATTAACCCTTATGTTAAAATACTGTTAATGTTAAAAAACCCTTAAACTGCACAAAGGATCATATGATGCTTTGAGTATTTGTCGACAAATTGCGCATGGCATCATATGATGTTTGGGAGTACCAGACAAGATTTAAAAGTCCCGTGGCTACATGGGGGTTCACATCAGCTTCCTCAGGGCTTCTTGTAAACCCACTATTTAAAAAAAAAATCGTAGGCAACATTCCCGAATGCGAGAGCCTCGGTACCGAGTGAGCCACTAAGACTGGTGCAAGCAGCATCTCACAGCACTGCTGTTCAGCTTGTGACCACAGCATCCCCTAAAAATGTCAAAAATGTGTGTAACTGGTATTATTTAGTGATGATAGTATTACAGAAGACCCCCTGACTGATATAAATGACCAGGATTCTAATAATAACAGGATTGTTGTGATCATTTGCTCTGTGCATAATATTGTGGGAGGAGGGGAGGGAGGGTTGTAGCGTCGTCTTCCAAATCGGTGTGGTCACCTATTACTGTCTGCACTCGCCATACCAGTTTAGTGGTTTGCTATGGTGAACACAAATGTAGATACAGTGGTACCTCGGAATGCGAGTGTCCCTGTATGCGAGTTTTTCGGAAGACGAGCAGGATTTCCTCGAAAAATATGTCTCGGAAGGCGAGGGTTACCTCGGGACGTGAGTTTGTTGATACGCGTACAGGCCGACCTAGCGCGTGGTGGTTCGGTGATCGTCGCCCCTCCACCCCTCAGTTTACTATTGTCTCGCCCCCAGTGACTACCCCACATCAATTCTTCTCGCGGATTTTCAGTGTTTTGTTGGATTTTCGGTGATTTGACTATACAATTTGTTATTATATATCTCACCATGGGTCCCAAGAAAGCCAGTGGTATGGATAAAGGCCAGAAAGCCCATGTGAGGATGACAATAGAGGAGAAACAAGAGATCATTCGGAAGCATGAGAACGGTACACGTGTTGTTGAACTTTGTAGGCAGTACAACAGAGCCACATCAACAATATGCACTATACTTAAGAAGAAAAATGAGATTATGAGTGCTAAGTGGCAAAAGGAGTCAGAACAATAACGAAACGAAGACCACAAATACTTGAAGTGGTAAAGTTATTAATTTGGATACACGACAAGGAGTTAAGGGGTGACAGTGTTTCGGAGGCCATTATTTGTGAGAAAGCCAGGGTTTGGACAGATTTGTGGTGAGGAAATCGAGCAGTGAGCCTCAACCAGGACCTAGTGGCACTCAGATAAAACGTCCCAGGGAGAGCACACCAGAAAGGTCTTCACTGCCTGATGTGATAATGGAAGGGGACTCCCCTTCCAAACAGTAACTCCTCTCCTCCTCCCCCCTCCTCACCATCTTCCATACGCCTACAGCATTCAACAGCAAGGTAAGTAATAACTGGAACATAGTTTTGTAGGTTTATTTAGATGAATTAGGTATAAAAATTTAGTTTGATGTGGGGTTTTTGGGGTAGTCAGGAACGGATTAATTCATTTCCCTTTATTTCTTATTGGGAAATTAGCTTCGGAATGCGAGTTTTCGGAATACGAGGCCTCTCCAGGAACCAATTAAATTCTTAAACTGAGGTATGCCTGTACTTGTATATAATATATATATATAGTGTAATAACAGCAAAAGGAGTATGTTGGGAGGAGCCATATTGGTGAGGGAGGTGGTATCATCTGCATGACTTGTCATGCTGTGTAGAGGACAGCCACTATGCTCTTTGGGACATTACCGGCTTAGTTGCACAGTTATGGTCAACAAAACTGTAGTTACGTAGTTCGCGGGGGAGAGGATGGACGTGTCGTTGTCGCGCTCTGTTAAAACACTGGAATAAACCGGGCTTTTTTAGGATTACAACCATGGATTACGGCCCACAGTGATCACCAAGTGCATAGTGACCCGTAGGAAAGTTGAATACAGAAATTAACAATGGAACTGAGTTTTTTTGTTTTTTTTTTGAGTAAAGAGGAAGGAGAGGCATAGGTGAAGGGAAGTACAGAAGTGGGAAATACAGCGAGAGGTATGAAAGCAGGCGGGCTGCCCGCCTTGCTGACACGATGTGTGGGTGTTGGCAGCTAAGCTAAGCTTGCTCCCTCCTGTCAGGGAGCTGTGTGTGTGTGAGAGGTTCTTCACATGTGTTTCACCATATATGGATGTCCATAGATGAATACTGTGTAGCATTCATATATGCACACTCCAATGCTTCCACACAGTACCTTCCTCCCTTGGGTAAAAGTGACCATGTCTTTTTGGGAATAAAGTATGCAATGCGTTATAAGCTGGAAGAAAATAAGGAGGTTGAAGCAGTTGAAAAACCAGACTTAAGGAGAGGACATTATGGTGACCTTAGAAATTTTTTTAGTGAGTATAATTGGACAGACTTGATGCTAGGCAAGGAAGTGAATGAGATGTATGTCAAGTTTTGTGAAATATATGATAAAGGCACAAAAAAATTTATACCAAAACAGAGATGCAGACCTAGGAAACAGGATTGGTTCAATAGAAATTGCGAGAGGGCTAGAGACCAAAAGACTCAAAAATGGAATCAATACAGGAAGAGGCCGAATCCCCAAACATACCAGCGATACAAAGATGCGAGAAACAACTACACGGCAGTGAGGAGAGAGGCAGAAAAAAATTTTGAAAAAGGGATTGCAGACAAATGTAAAACAGAACCAGGTCTATTCTATAAATTCATAAACAACAAATTGCAGGTAAAGGATAATATTCAGAGGTTGAAAATGGGAAATAGATTCACGGAAGATGAAAAGGAAATGTGTGAAACACTAAACGAAAAGTTCCAAAGTGTGTTTGTACAAAATGAAATCTTTAGGGAACCAGATACAATAAGAATTCCAGAGAACAACATAGAGCACAAAGAGGTGTCTAGAGACGAAGTGGAAAAAATGCTCAAGGAGCTAAGTAAGAACAAAGCAGTTGGTCCAGATGGAGTTTCACCATGGGTTCTGAGAGAATGTGCACCTGAGCTCAGCATTCCACTTCAACTGATTTTTCAGGCATCCCTGTGTACAGGAGCTGTAGCTGATGTGTGGAAAAAGGCTAACATAGTTCCAATCTACAAAAGTGGAAACAGGGAAGACCCCCTTAATTATAGACCTGTATCATTGACAAGTGTAATAGTCAAAATATTGGAAAAAATAATTAAAACTAAATGGGTAGAACACTTGGAGGAAAACGATATAATATCAGACACAGTATGGTTTTCGATCTGGAAGATCCTGTGTAACGAACTTGCTCAGTTTTTATGATCGAGCCACAGAGATTTTACAGGAAAGAGATGGTTGGGTTGACTGCATCTATCTGGACCTAAAAAAGGCTTTCGACAGAGTTCCCCATAAGAGGTTGTTCTGGAAACTGGAACATATTGGAGGAGTGACAGGTAAGCTACTAACATGGATGAAAAATTTCCTAACTGACAGAAAAATGAGGGCCATAATCAGAGGCAAGGTATCGGATTGGAGGAATGTCACGAGTGGAGTACCTCAGGGTTCAGTTCTTGCACCGGTAATGTTCATTGTCTACATAAACGATCTACCAGTGGGAATACACAATTACATGAACATGTTTGCTGATGATGCTAAGATAATAGGGAAGATAAGAAACTTAGATGATTGTCATGCCCTTCAAGAAGACCTGGACAAAATAAGTATATGGAGCAACACTTGGCAAATGGAATTTAATGTGAATAAATGCCATGTTATGGAATGTGGAATTGGAGAACATAGACCCCACACAACCTATAAATTATGTGAGGAAATCTTTAAAGAATTCTGATAAAGAAAAGGATCTAGGGGTGGTTTTAGATAGAAAAATGTCACCTGAGGACCACATTAAGAACATTGTGCGAGGAGCCTATGCTACACTTTCTAACCTTAGAATTGCTTTTAAATACATGGATGGAGAAATACTAAAGAAATTGTTCACGACTTTTATTAGACCAAAGCTGGAATATGCAGCGGTTGTATGGTGCCCATATCTTAAGAAGCACATCAACAAACTGGAAAAGGTGCAACGACATGCCAGTAAGTGGCTCCCAGAACTGAAGGACAAGAGCTACGAGGAGAGATTAGAGGCATTAAATATGCAAAAACTAGAAGATAGAAGAAAAAGAGGCGATATGATCACTACGTTCAAAATAGTAACAGGAATAGATAAAATTGATAGGGAAGAATTCCTGAGACTCGGAACTTCAAGAACAAGAGGTCATAGATTTAAACTAACAAAACAAAGCTGCCGGAGAAATATACGAAAATTCACTTTTGTAAACAGAGTGGTAGACGGTTGGAACAAGTTAAGTGAGAAGGTGGTGGAGGCCAAAACCGTCAGTAATTTCAAAGCATTATATGACAAAGAGTGCTGGGGAGACGGGACACCACGAGCGTAGCTCTCATCCTGTAACTACACTTAGGTAATTACACTTAGGTAATTACACATGTTGTTCTGTATAAGGCTCTTTATTTCAATATTATTATTTATCGAGTTGTTCATACATATTATTATTTATCGAGTTGTTCATACATATTATTATTTATCGAGTTGTTTATATATACACATATATGAATTGTTAGTTTTCTTTATGGTGTGCAGTGGTACTGGGGAATACTCTAGATGCAGCCGAACTAGAGCCTTATATAGGTGGATCTGAATGTTAGTACTGAGGCTTCGGAATCTTCTCAGTTTTCCTAATGCTGCTTTGGCTTTGTTTAATCGGTCCCTTACATGAATTTGTATCCCTGTTCTATTTATCATAAGTCCCAGTATTCTGCCTACCTCCGCATATTGGATCGGATGGTTGTCAAGGATGATGGGGTCCGGGTTTCTTTTCGCAATGTATATTATCTGAAACTTTTGTTTGTTGGTGCTAATTTTCCATTGCTTCTCAAAGTTGTTTATGAGTTTAATTGCCGCCTTGGTCTTGTCGGCTAGTAGTGGCTTTGATGGGCCCGGTTGGCAAATTATTTGGGTGACATCGTCAGCGTATGTGATGTATTCTCCATGTTGGGATTGGGGTAGGTCAGCTGTATATATGTTGAATAGAGTGGGGGAGAGGCAGCTTCCTTGTGGTACTCCACTTTTCAGTTCTATTACGTCACCCAAGTAGCTGCCGATATTAAGCCTAGCAGTTCTATTGTCTATAAAGCTGCAGAGAGTAGTAGTAAATCTCTCAGGAAGCCCTAGTTCAGATAACTTATATTTTAGGCCTGTGTGCCACACTTTGTCGAAGGCTTTCGAGACGTCCCTAAGCACTATATTACACTGATCTTTTTTCGACACTGCGTTGGCTATATGCTCGTAGATCAGGGCTATAGCTGTATGGGCCCCTCTGTGGTTTCTAAACCCATGCTGCCTGGTGTTATACTTCCCTTCCTCTTCCATGTACTTCACAAGTCTCTGATTGATAATTTTTTCGAATATTTTACCTGGTACTTCGAGGAGGGAAATTGGCCTGTAGCTTTCAGTTTGGGTTGGGGGTTTACCTGGCTTGGGGATTAATCTTATTGTCGCATTCTTGAAGTATGTGGGGAATAGTCCAGATGCAAGAGCTGCATTTAAGATACATGTCTATTGATGGAGTGCAATCACTGGTAGGTTGGATAATACCATCTTATTTATTTTGCTGTTGCCCGGCGCCTTGTTCTTGAAACCCATAATTGTTTTATGGACCTCTGCAATGGTTGTGTGTTTCATAAGGTGGCAGTCATCGCGTATGTTGTTAAGGTCTGTTGTTTGCGTCGGGAGTTGTGCTGCAGCTCTGTTATCGACTTGAGTTGTAATTTCCCTTCCATTAATTGGGCAAAAATTTTAATTTTCTTCCGGGTTTATCCTGAATATTTTTTCCCAGAACTTACTGAATTCCTGCTCTTGTTCTCTCTCCTCATAGAGTTTATTTCCTGAGGCGTCTATGATGTAGGGTGTTTCCTCAGAAGAACTTCCCATCAGGGTCTTTACTTTTTTCCAGAACTTTCCTGGGTTTCTGTTGTCGACTTGGATTTTGCTTATTAGGTCATCCCATTGTTTGGAGTACTCTGCTTTGCATAGATCTTGCAGCTCATCTTGAAGTTCCCTTTGTAGTCTTTTGCGTTCATCCGTCCACCCGTGTTGTATTATGAGTTGTAGAAGATTGTTATATATGGTTTGCAGTGTCCTGAGCGCCTCAGTGGCTGGGGGGTGTGGGAGTGTTATATGGTGAGCTACGTGAATGTGATCAATCATGCATTTTTCTATGGTGCTAATCCATGTATTTAACTCGGCGTTTATGCATGATGTTTCCTTTCCATTAAAATCTGTGACACTGATTTCCTGTGCACTGCTTTTGAACGCTTCCCAGTCAGTTTTAGTGTATTGAAGTCTTGGTGGTGAGGGTTTCTGAATGGGGTTAGTTGACAGCGTCATTATTATTGGTAGGTGGTCGCTTGTGCTCACAGGGCCCCTTTCTATGTGGGTGTTTAGGAAGTGGTGGTTGTTTGACAGTATTATGTCTGGTTTACCACTGTAGCCTTGTCTGACGTAAGTTGGGAAGTCTGGGCCCAGGTGGGTTAGATTTCCGTACCTTATCATATTGTGGATGGCTTCTCCTGCTTGGTTGTTCTTTCCATGTCCCAGTGTTCTGTGCTTGGCGTTCAGATCACCCAGAAAGTAGGCAGGTCTGTTCCTTCTGGTAAGTTTCATGATGTCGGCAAGGGGAAGGTAAGGACGTCTTGGTGGTTGGTAGCATGTTCCTATGAAGATTATACCTTTCGTAGTTTGGAGTTCAATTGCCAGGAAATTTTCCTGGAAGTTATCTAGAATTTTGTGAGGCATATTTCTTTTTACGGCAATTGCCGCTCCATCGTTGGCCTGGTCAGCTCTGTTGACCTGGTAAATTTTGTAATTGAAGATCTTGATCTTCTCGCTATTCTTTTTTCCATGGCTGTTAATGAGTATTATATCAGGGTCTATTTCTCTGTACAAATTGCTGAGTTCCAATGCTCTGTGCAGAGTCCAGCATAGAACATTGTGTTGAATTATTGTTAATGACTGGATGGCTATGTTGAATCTGATGGGTTTCTTCCACCTTGTGGATTGTTTGGGATCGTTCCATAACCATTGTGCATTGCGTCAAAGTCCTCGCTGCTTATCTGTTGAATGGTTATGGTTTTTCGGTTTGAGTTAAAAGTAGTTGACATTATCCGGTCGTACACGTCATTCGTAGTGACATCGGGAATGTTGTGTTGGAATTTTATTTGATGGGTTTGTATTTGCTCTCTGAGGGTCTTGTGGGTAACTCGATGGGTTGTTTTGCTTGAGAAGAAATTGGTTGTGTTTGGGGCCTCTACTGAGGCTTGGGTGACATTTTGTGTGGGTGTGCAGGAATCAGTGAGAACCGTTGCGAGTCCCTGGTCCTGTGGTACTTGTATGTTTTGTTGTTCATGTGTGGCCCCTCTCCGGGGGTCCTGAGTGGTAGTTGCTGGTGTTGTATCATCTTCCTCTGGCTTGCTGGTGGTTGCTGGGGTCGTGGGTGCTGGCACTTGTTGGGAGTTAATCACAGTTGGGGTAGTGCTGGCTACATTGCTGTCCACCAGGGCTTTCATGATGTTAGTGGAGTTAGTGTCTGGGAATTCCATTAATGGGAGACTATTCATCTTGTACATCTTTTTAATTACAGATCTAAATGACCCTGGGTTTGCTATGTTTTCTAAATGAGCAAAGAACATACTGCTCAGGATCCCCATTTACCTGTGAGGTCATGTTTGTTGGAGTGTGTGGGGTAGTATTTGCTGGATTATGTGATACCTTGTTAGACCAAGCATTGGTGGTAGTTATACCTGCGTAAGTATTATTGGCCATTGCTGTCTTTTTTGCTAAGGCATCGGCACTTTTTTGTTTTAGGATGTCCTTCCTAATGGGACATATTGATGCAAGTGTGCGGTGGGGACCCTCACAGTTGAGACATTTGGGGTTTGATTTATTTATGCAGTCTCTGTATGTGTGTCCCTGCCCAGCACATTCTGAACATACTTGGCCCGTTTGTTTGCACTCTGCGGCTGTGTGATCGTATTTATAGCATGTCCAACAAGGGGTAATGTTATAGTATTCCTCCTGCTCAAGGTTGTTGTTGTCCGTGCTAAGGTGATAGTAGTTGCAATGGATACCTTGGCTGAGGGCTTTCTGTGCCATGGAGATTTCTTCAAACCTTATTTTCATCATGTTAGATAATCTCGGCATGAGGATTACCTCTTCTACCTTGGCCCACTCATTCCTCCGTTCTATATCGTTTTTAATATTTTCTGGGGTGTCTTCAGTAATTCCTGCATCAAGTCTCTTCAAGATTATTGTCTTCCTGGCCTGCAGCTCAGGGGAAATAATAACCTGGAAATGTTTATCCTTCAACATACGTATGTTTTCTCCCTTGATGATTGTATCCACATCTACATCCTGGTAGCATAGTGCTATGAATGAGGAGCCCTTTGTGGGTATTAGTCTAGAAAATCTTACTTTGAGAATTGATAACAGATTTGCTAGTTCCTTCTGTTTCTCATAGCCTGTCCCCCCCCCATCCCCCGTAGAGGGGCAGATTTTTACCCGGTGTCCTCTCATTGTCTCAGTTCCTGTTCATTTTATCTTGTATAGTTGCCTTTCTCAGCAATTCCCTTCCTAAGAATAAGTTCTCCTAAGCCGAGGGCTATGCACTCCGTCCTTCCACTTGGTTGGTTAACTTTGAGTTAAATACAGAATAAACGTGGGACCACGTGGCGAGCCTAGTGCCACCAGGCTCGTGTGTACAGGCATAAGCGATATATATCAAATATAGCGAGCAGTGATACGTTGAACAGTGAAGTGGAACGTGTAACACAACATATAAATTAGTGGATAGTGCTAGAGAATTGTACATAGAAAAAGTATAAATGTAAAGTTGTGGAGGAGGCATCACACTAGGCTGTTTACACCACAGTCGCAAGGCCTAGTGTAGGGGACGTCCCGCAGTAACAGTATACTCAGTCAGTGATAATATACTGGCAATATATACTGTAATACGGGAAAGTGGATCTAGGAACTAGTAATAGAGTAAGTGAATAACATTGCAAGCCGGAAGAAAGCAGAAATTCCCTTAGGATATTACTCGCGGACCAGGCCTTGGGCTGAGAGGATGTGCGCGCCTCCTCTCCCTTCTAGGGAATAAGTCCCTCGTCCCCAACCCTGTGCTGTGATCGCCGGGGCGGTATTGACACAATACTATTGTGCTGCTGAGTGTTATTACACTATTGCATAAGTCACTAGAAGGCATTAGAAGAAAAACAGAATGCTGATGTGATATACACGGACTGCGCAAAGGCTTTCGATAAATGTGACCATGGTGTGATAGCACACAAAATGAAGTCAATGGGAATAACCGGTAAAGTAGGATGCTAGATACTCAGTTTTCTGTCAAACAGGACTCAGCGAGTAACGGTAAATCATATAAAATCTAGTCCAAGTGCAGTTAAAAGCTCTGTACCTCAGGGTACAGTCCTTGCACCGCTGCTTTTCCTTATTCTCATATCAGATATAGACAAAAATACATGTCACAGCTTCGTTTCATCCTTTGCAGATGACACAAAAATCAGTATGAAAATTACTTCGGCTGAAGACATTGAAAAACTTCAAGCTGATATTAATAAATTTTTCGACTGGGCATCAGAAAATAACATGATATTTAACAGTGATAAATTCCAGGTACTCAGGTACGGTAAAAATGAGGACCTTAAACATAATACAGAGTACAAAACACAATCAAATGTACCCATAGTAGGAAAACAGCATGTAAAGGATTTGGGAATAATAATGTCTGACGACCTAACGTTTAAGGAGCATAACCAAGCAAATATTGCGACAGCCAGAAAAATGATAGGATGAATTACGAGAACTTTCAAATCCAGGGATCCCATCACAATGGTTGTATTCTTCAAGTCACTTGTGTTGTCCCGTCTTGAGTACTGCTCAGTACTCACTTCCCCCTTCAGAGCAGGAGAGATTGCTGAAATAGAGGGAATACAGAGAACATATATGGCACGCATAAACGCAATAAAGCACCTAAATTATTGGGATCGTCTCAAAGCCCTCCAAATGTACTCACTAGAAAGAAGACGAGAGAGATATCAAATAATATACACCTGGAAGATACTGGAGGGCCAAGTACCAAATCTACACAGTAAAATAACAACGTACTGGAGTGAA
This sequence comes from Procambarus clarkii, assembly GCF_040958095.1. Lineage (NCBI taxonomy): Eukaryota > Metazoa > Arthropoda > Malacostraca > Decapoda > Cambaridae > Procambarus > Procambarus clarkii. Next base: position 25,828,945 of record NC_091224.1, read on the forward strand.
CGATATGGAGGAAAATGCAGAATAGAACCAGTGAAGAGCAGAGGTGCCATAGGCACAATCAGAGAACACTGTATAAACATCAGAGGTCCGCGGTTGTTCAACGTCCTCCCAGCAAGCATAAGAAATATTGCCAGAACAACCGTGAACATCTTCAAGAGGAAACTAGATTTATTCCTGCAAGGAGTGCCGGACCAACCGGGCTGTGGTGGATATGTGGGCCTGCGGTCCGCTCCAAGCAACAGCCTGGTGGACCAAACTCTCACAAGTCAAGCCTGGCCTCGGGCCGGGCTTGGGGAGTAGAACTACTCCCAGAACCCTATCAACCAGGTATCAACCAGGTATCAACTAGTATTAAAAAAACCATAGAGTGAACTAATACCTCGGGAGATCACCTGGCCTAGGCACTTGTGGCTTGAAGGAGGCCTACCGCTCCCTTAGGGGAAGCCTACCAAGCAGTAGTGTTTGGTGCATTGCTGGTAACAACACAGCATTACCTGCACAGAGTATTGGAACTCAATGGAAGACTCTCCAGCAAGAATCTAAAGGCAGCAACAAGCAAGGAGAGTGGTGGGTCCGTAACCTGACCCCTACGGACCCCTGACCCTTGTGGGTCTCCAATGCCCCCTCCCTGACAGGAGGGTGACATAGCTGCCAACATATGATGATGCTAGCTTTGTACAGAGCAACTGTACACTCCTAGTTGTAAGACCTATTTTCCCCACTTTCTCTTACTCTTTTCATTTCGCAATTTCAACAGGTCAAGTGGAACGGTCCAGATGGCCCATGCGGTTATCTGTAAAATCTGGGGGGCCACTTGATCTGGGCATCTGTTCACCCTTGTAGCAGGGTTAGGCTGTCTTAGGGGACATTCTGTCCACACATAGGATACAGGAGGATAAGTCACTGGGGGCTACCCTCTGCGAGTCCCAACCAACCAAGTGGAAGGACGGAGTGCATAACCCTCGGCTTAGGAGAACTTATTCTTAGGGAGGGAATTGCTGAGAAAGGCAACTATACAAGATAAAATGAACAGGAACTGAGACAATGAGAGGACACCGGGTAAAAATCTGCCCCTCTACGGGGGGTGGGGGGGTGGGGGACAGGCTATGAGTAACAGAAGGAACTAGCAAATCTGTTATCAATTCTCAAAGTAAGATTTTCTAGACTAATACCCACAAAGGGCTCCTCATTCATAGCACTATGCTACCAGGATGTAGATGTGGATACAATCATCAAGGGAGAAAACATACGTATGTTGAAGGATAAACATTTCCAGGTTATTATTTCCCCTGAGCTGCAGGCCAGGAAGACAATAATCTTGAAGAGACTTGATGCAGGAATTACTGAAGACACCCCAGAAAATATTAAAAACGATATAGAACGGAGGAATGAGTGGGCCAAGGTAAAAGAGGTAATCCTCATGCCGAGATTATCTAACATGATGAAAATAAGGTTTGAAGAAATCTCCATGGCACAGAAAGCCCTCAGCCAAGGTATCCATTGCAACTACTATCACCTTAGCACGGACAACAACAACCTTGAGCAGGAGGAATACTATAACATTACCCCTTGTTGGACATGCTATAAATACGATCACACAGCCGCAGAGTGCAAACAAACGGGCCAAGTATGTTCAGAATGTGCTGGGCAGGGAGACACATACAGAGACTGCATAAATAAATCAAACCCCAAATGTCTCAACTGTGGGAATCCCCACCACACACTAGCATCAATATGTCCCATTAGGAAGGACATCCTAAAACAAAAAAGGGCCGATGCCTTAGCAAAAAAGACAGCAATGGCCAATAATACTTATGCAGGTATAACTACCACCAATGCTTGGTCAAACAAGGTATCACATAATCCAGCAAATACTACCCCACACACTCCAACAAACATGATCTCACAGGTAAATGGGGACCTACCCACAAAGATCCTGAGCAGTATGATCTTTGCTCATTTAGAAAACATAGTAAACCCAGGGTCATTTAGATCTGTAATTAAAGAAATGTCACTACGAATGATGTGTACGAAATGATAAGGTCAGGTGCTTTTAACCCAAAACGAAACCCCATAACCATTCAACAGATAAGCAGCGAGGACTTTGACCCAATGCGCAATGGCTTTGGAATGATCCCAAACAATCCACAAGGTGGAAGAAACCCATCAGATTCAACATAGCCATCCAGTCATTAACAATAATTCAACACAATGTTCTATGCTGGACTCCGCACAGAGCATTGGAACTCAACAACTTGTACAGAGAAATAGACCCTGATATAATACTCATTAATAGCCATGGAAAAAAGAATAGCGAGAAGATCAAGATCTTCAATTACAAAATTTACCAGGTCAACAGAGCTGACCAGGCCAACGATGGAGTGGCAATTGCCGTAAAAAGAAACATTCCACACAAAATTTTAGATAACTTCCAGGAGAACTTCCTGGCAATTGAACTCCAAACTACGAAAGGTATAATCTTCATAGGAACATGCTACCAACCACCAAGACGTCCTTACCTTCCCCTTGCCGACATCATGAAACTTACCAGAAGGAACAGACCTGCCTACTTTCTGGGTGATCTGAATGCCAAGCACAGAACACTGGGACATGGAAGGAACAACCAAGCAGGAGAAGCCTACTTAAACTAACATGGAGAAACTGCAAGCAGTACAAAATAAGGCGCTAAGGAGAGCAGCAAAACACCGTCCACCATATGATCAAACAATCCAGGAGCTCCATGAACTCCTGAACATACAGCCACTAAACATCAGACTGCAGCACCAAGCCATCAGCGTGTGGAACACCATCGAAATGTTAGAGGACCCAATGTTTGAAAGATTGCTCCAAGATGAGACGCCCCGCTCCCACAGCTGGTGGCCCAAGAGCCTCGACTCTCTGGATGAAAACCCTGCCCCACAGTATATAATCCCCAGATGAGATATATATATATGTATATATGAACAGTTCATATGTGTGTATATATGAACAACTCGATAAACAATAATATGTGTATGAACAACTCGAAAAATAATATGTGTGTATGAACAACTCAATAAACAATAATAATAAAACAAAGAGCCTTAAACAGAACAACATGTGTGGAAGCATCGGAGTGTGTATATATGAATGCTACACAGTATTCATCTATGGACATCCATATATGGTGAAACACATGTGTAGAACCTCTCACACACTCACAGCTCCCTGACAAGAGGGAGCCAGCTTAGCTTAGCTGCCAACACCCACACATCGTGTCAGCAAGGCGGACAACCCGCCTGCTTTCATACCTCTCACTTGTATTTCCCACCTCTATACTTCCCTTCACCTATACCTCTCCTTCCTCTTTACTAAAAAAAAAAAAAAAAAAAAAGATATTACAGGCAAATAATCAGTGTATAAATCAAGTAACTGGCAACCGGTGGCATCCTGCCCCCGACCTGGGACAAACAACAGTCAACTAGACGGTCCCAAGAGGACCATATTTTCTCCACAAGGCGATAAGTACCCCCACATAAACTTGAACAAATAAACATATGTAATATTATAAATATACTGCATACATATTATATATACATACATATAATATTAGAAATATATGCATATAATATTATAACATCACAAACCCAACATGGAGGTGTGTGGAGGCTGCCTTAAGTAACTTTGGAAGAGTGTTGTAGGCATTGTATGTAACATTTGTAACATAAGATTTCACCTGAGTTGTACAGGATTACCTACACAATATGCAAACCGGGAAGGTAACTACTGGATCTGTCAAAGTGACAGACAGATGTGGGAAAACATTACCAAACTGATGAATAACATTCCTGAAGTACACAGGCTACAATTCACACAAAAACTACCAGAAATATATGCAGAGTATATAAAGACAGCAACGAACTCTGAGCACAACCCAGGGACTGAGAATTTAGAGTCAAAGTAGCAATGTAGAAGGACATAGTGTCGAGGTACACAAAAATGAAGGCAATATTGTAGAGCAAACTGGTGATATGAATAAGGAGAGAAAAAATGAGACGAATGAGAACACAAATGAGAAAGACGAAAGCAACAAGGAGAAAGACAAGGGCAATACCGAGAATGAATGCAGAAACGAGAAAGTTGGAACAAAAAACACAGGTAGGCCAAGTCGTGCACGGGTACAAACAAGAATAATACAATCACAGATGAAAATATTTGCAGGTATTATGCAATAGGACAGTGCAGATATGGGCCCAGAGGCACGGAATGCTCATTCATGCACCCACGGAAATGCCGAAACTGGTTAGGGAAAGGCAAATGTCGTTTTGATACAGAGTGTAGATATTTTCACCCTAAGCTATGCAAACTCTCAGTTAATGAGAGGAAATGCTACGATCTTCATTGCCCCGATTTCCACGTTAGAGGTACACAGCGCTATATAAGAGAGGAAGTCCAATATAATAGCCATGAAATTTTTTTAGAGGCAGGCAGAAACAGGGGGAGAAACAGACAGACAGAAATGTGGCAGGAGTACGGATGGAGAGGGGGAAATGCCCAAGACTGGACTACAGTTCGTCATCAAGCCCACACATACTACACCCCCAACTACAGAGACTACCACACTCCCCAGTATCACTTCCAAAACTGAACAAACCATTGCCACAACAACACACCCTGGGTCAGGGTAGAGAGGAGGGAGAACTACCTAAACCTTCCAGAAGTGACACACAATATGGACAATCATTCATATTTGCAAACATTCAAGGTTTAAAGCCAAAGTCAAGGAATAAAGTTAAGTTCATAAATGGCCTCGTATTAGAGTCAAACTCAATATTTGGGGCATTAACGGAAACTCATACAAAAGATTACATGGATGGTGAAATCTGGATTCCTAATTATAATGTATATAGATGTGATAGAAAAACTAGGTCAAATGGAGGAGTAGGTCTGTATATTAAAGAGGACCTGGTATGCATAGAACTACTAAACTCAACTAATGAGGTGGTAGAGGTACTTGGAATTAAGGTAGAGAAACTAAACCTAATTATTATTCTAATATATAAACCGCCAGATACAACAGTTGAGGAATTCACAGAGCAGATGCATAAAATAGAGAACATACTTGATAACCTAGCAAACCCAGCTCCAAATATTATCTTCCTTGGAGATTTCAATTTACCGAGTCTAAGATGGAGAATGGCAAACACAAATATCATAGCAGGGAATGACCCGGGAAATCACCAACCACAGGTCAGAGAACTTTTGAGATTCTGTGACAAATTCTCGCTCAATCAACAGATTAGAGAACCAACTAGGAACGAAAACACACTAGACTTGTTATTCACATCTTCAAGAGAAAACTGGACTGTTTTCTAAGAGAAGTTCCGGATCAGCCGGGCTGTGGTGGGTATGTGGCCCTGCGGGCTGCTCCAAGCAACAGCCTGGTGGACCAAACTCTCACTAGTCGAGCCTGGCCTTGGGCCGGGCTTGGGGAGTAGAAGAACTCTCAGAACCCCATCAAGCAGGTATCAAAACATGTAGATACGTATACTGTATACTGTATATAACGTGTGTATATAGAGTAATAACACCTCATACAGTATAGCTGGAGAAGGAATATTAGTGCATCCAGCCTTGAACCAGTGAGGGAGGGAGAGAATATCATCTGTGTGTGGGAACCTGTGTTGGTCTGAACTCACCATACCTGCTTAGTTGTACAGTTATGGTGAACAAAACATGTAGATACGTATATATAATGTCTATATATAGTGAATAAAAGCAAAAACAGTATGGTCGGAGGAGGATATTGGTGAGTGAGGTGTTGGTGAGCGAGGGAGTGGTGATACCTGCTTGATACCTGCTTGATGGGGTTCTGGTAGTTCTTCTACTCCCCAAGCCCAGCCCGAGGCCAGGCTCAACTAGTGAGAGTTTGGTCCACCAGGCTGTTGCTTGGAGCGGCCCACAGGGCCATATACCCACCACAGCCCGGCTGATCCGGAACTTCTCTTAGAAAACAGTCCAGTTTTCTCTTGAAGATGTCCATGGTTGTTCTGGCAATATTTCTTATAGTCGCTGAGAGGACGTTGAACAACCGCGGAGCTCTGATGTTTATACAGTGCTCTCTGATTGTGCCTATGGCACCTCTGCTCTTCACTGGTTCAATCTTGCATTTTCTTCCATATCGTTCACTCCAGTACGTTGTTATTTTACTGTGTAGATTTGGGACCTGGCCCTCCAGTATTTTCCATGTGTATATTATTTGGTATCTCTCTCGTCTCCTTTCTAGAGAGTACATTTGGAGAGCTTTGAGACGATCCCAATAATTTAGGTGTTTTATCTCGTCTATGCGTGCCGTATATGTTCTCTGTATTTCCTCTATTTCAGCAATCTCTTCTGCTCTGAAGGGGGAAGCGAGTACTGAGCAGTACTCGAGACGGGACAACACAAGTGACTTGAAGAGTACAACCATTGTGATGGGATCCCTGGATTTGAAAGTTCTTGTAATCCATCCGATCATTTTTCTGGCTAACGCGATATTTGCTTGGTTATGCTCCCTAAACGTTAGATCGTCGGACATCATTACTCCCAAATCCTTGACAGGCTGTTTTTCTACTATGGGAAGATTCGATTGTGTTTTGTAACCTGTATTATGTTTCAGATCCTCATTTTTGCCGTACCTGAGTACCTGAAATTTATCACTGTTAAACATCATGTTATTTTCTGTTGCCCAATCGAAAACTTTGTTGATATCTGCTTGTAGTTTTTCAATGTCTTCAGCAGAGGTAATTTTCATGCTGATTTTTGTGTCATCTGCAAAGGACGACACGAAGCTGTGATGTGTATTTTTGTCTATATCAGATATGAGAATAAGGAACAGTAGCGGTGCAAGAACTGTACCTTGAGGTACAGAGCTTTTAACATCGCTTGGACTCGATTTTATCTGATTGACTGTTACTCTTTGTGTTCTGTTCGACAGGAAATTGAGTATCCAGCATCCTACTTTTCCAGTTATTCCCATTGACCTCATTTTGTGAGCTATCACCCCATGGTCACATTTGTCGAACGCCTTTGCAAAGTCTGTGTATACAACATCTGCATTTTACTTTTCTTCTAGGGCTTCTGTGATTTTGTCATAGTGGTTGAGTAACTGTGACAGACAGGATCTTCCCGCTCTAAATCAATGTTGTCCTGGATTGTGCAATTCATTGTTTTCCATAAAACTAGAAATTTGATTCCTAATCACTCTTTCAAGCACTTTTATTATGTGTGATGTTAGTGCAACTGGCCTATAATTTTTTGCCAAGGCTTTACTCCCCCCCCCCTTGTGCAACGGAGCTATATCTGCAGATTTAAGTGCTGCTGGTATCTCCCCTATATCTAGGCTCTTTCTCCATATTACGCCGAGTGCTCTCGCTACTGGTACTTTACATTTCATTATGAATATTGAATTCCATGAATCAGGCCCAGGAGCTGAGTGCATAGGCATATTGTCAATTTCTCTTTCAAAGTCTTCCGAGTTTGTGATAATATCCGTTATATTATCTGCAGCTTGAATGTCATTCATAAAGAAGCTGTCTGGGTCATCAACTTTCATATTGTTTATTGGTGTGCTAAACATAGCCTCATACTGGCTTAGAATTTCACTAATCTCTTTGTTGTCCTCTGTGTACTGTGACGGTGTTTCCCCCCTTATATTTCTCCCATGCCAACTGTAAGTCATATCTACTTTACCCGAACGTTCTCTGCCTTCCAGAGAACAATTTGACATATGTGGGAGCATGAGGTGTTCTCGCATAGGAGAGAAATTAACTAAAGAAGAGTGTTTTGGCCAGTGGCTTAGGCCCTTTTGGACACCAAGATGGCGCCGACTCCTACGTTTTCATGCCAAAATGTTATGACGTCAGTGGCACCAGATTGGCCAAGAACGGTGACGTGGTACAGGGAGCCAATGAGAAATGCCCCTGGCAAGTGTAACGTCACGAGTGGAGGTAGGTCCAGGCCGGGCGCCCCCGTGGCGCCAGGAGTTAGATACGACACGTCGTCAAGGGCGGACGTGCGATAGGGGGTCCTGTCAGTCTGACAGTATTCGCCCCTCTCCGGTGAATATACGCATCACCAGTGGTCTGCGAGCATTCTGTGAGGTCTTCCTGAACTCCGTGAGGCGGACAGAAGAAAGAATTGACGGGAAACGAGCAACAAGTGCTCCAGTGACAGGTGCTTAGCAAGAGTGAAGCCTGGGCAGTGACGTCAGGGACGACTGTACAGTTTCACCAGTCGGGTGATGACGTAGCGGCTCGGCCAGTTCACCGTGAGGAAGAAGAACAAACTAGCTGGGAATACGAATGACTGCAGCCGGGAGTAAGGACTGCAGACGTAGTTGTGAGGAGGAGGCGACAGCCACGAGACCGACTCCAACCCTTTAAGAGGTTGTGGAGGAGCACGGAGCCTGCAGAGAGAAGCAGTACGGAGAAGACGCGCTTTTGGGTGTTGGTTGAGGTCCTGGGTAGAGCATCAGTGTGTGTGGGGGTGTTCCCTACAGCAAGTCGTGAGCCAGGACCAGGAGCTTCAATTCAACCCTCAACAGAGGACGAGTCCACATCATTTATGGTGGAAGTAGGTAATTCAGTTTTCCCTCCCATTCCCCTTTAGTTAGCGATTAGCCAGAGTATCTTCTATGTCGTGAGCAGGGCTCACCAATGTCTATGTTTCTAGTAAGACACAGTTGTGAAGGGAGATGCTATAGAGCTCTCACGATAGATAGATAGATAGATAGATAGATATATATATATGTGTGTGTGTGTGTGTGTGTGTGTGTGTGTGTTTACTAGTTGTGTTTACTAGTTGTGTTTTTGCGGGGGTTGAGCTTTGCTCTTTCGGCCCGCCTCTCAACTGTCAATCAACTGTTTACTAACTACTATTTTTTTTTTTCCTACACCACACACACACACACACCCCAGGAAGCAGCCCGTGACAGCTGACTAACTCCCAGGTACCTATTTACTGCTAGGTAACAGGGGCACTTAGGGTGAAAGAAACTTTGCCCATTTGTTTCTGCCTCGTGCGGGAATCGAACCCGCGCCACAGAATTACAAGTCCTGCGCGCTATCCACCAGGCTACGAGGCCCCACCTGTGTGTGTGTGTGTGTGTGTGTGTGTGTGTGTGTGTGTGTGTGTGTGTGTGTGTGTGTGTGTGTGTGATTGCACCTGTGGTTTGATGAAGAGATTACTGTAATGAGGACATTTATATTTACATGTCATTTCCAGTATATTATAAGTTCGTGCCAGAGGTTATATATATAAATATACAATTTAATAGTGTATAGTGTAAGGCTGTGTGCCTAGAGTTACCTCGTTATTATAAATATTGATAAAGTGAACTATATATACTGGAGTTATTAAATAATATATTCATATGTCTAGTGGTTAACTGTGATTATGCCAGTGTTGTGATATACTGTGAATACGAGGGAATAATAGGCACCTCACGCCAATAGTGTGAGTATAGTGAGGAAGTGAACAGTGTGAGGAACAGTGAGGAGTGTGAGTGGGCGTGGCATCTCGCGAGTTGCCAAACGTTTGATAACAGCATGTGGAGTGTGGGAACACATGTCAACTGGGAGTGTTGCCATTCCCGGAGTGTTCCAGAATTGTGAAGAGACGGAGAGAAGGCTGCTCATTTATTCCTTTGCCATGTTGTTGATGCAGTTATGATTCTTTGATCTTTTAAGTAAACTACAAAACCACAGCCGTGTTTGTGTCAACCCTCCATTACCTTGTTGCTATTGAGACTATCTAAGAGTGAGTGATTTAAACATATACTTACCAGTTACCAAATTGATTAGTATTCCCTGGGGCCACTACTATATTACTACTATTCCACTGAGGTGTTACTGGACACGGTAAACACCAGTTGGCGACCTATAATGAGCGGTAGAGCCCTCTGTCAGGGCGGGCACATGATCAAGTGAAGCGATCGTGTTCTCACTCGTCTTTAGGCTACGAGGCTAGCCGGAGACAGACTGAGAGACTCGCCTGGTGAACAGTGGCACCGTGAGGATCGAGTGCAGACCCGTGGGGGCTACAGTAAGTAATGTTTATCACTACTAATACTTGGTGGTGACTGGCTAGAGAGAGACACACACCGACAGTACGTACCTTCATTTGAAATTAACGGTCCAATACTGGTCGAGGTTTTGGATTTTGATTTTGCGCATGTGAAAAAATATTTCGGATTTTTCCTTGTCTCTTGTATAGCTTTCTGTTCCAATTTCATTTCCTCAGACTCATATGATCGCTTCAACGTTTGTTCTATTTCTTCGATCTCCCTGCTTAGGCTTATTTTCCTTGCTTGTGATAGTTGTGTCTGCCGATGCATTTCCGTTATTTTTTTCCTTCTCCTGTACAGTCATCTGCGTTCTCTTTTTAGAGTCCTCTGTCCTCTTTCTGCCCCTCCTCACAGGCACGTGCTTCAAGCAGACCTTGTAAGCTTCAGCTGTCAGTTGAGCTATTCCCTGTATGGGAGTTTTGTCATTTAAGACCGTCTCCCATTGAATGGTTGCAAGGTCTACATTTATTTTTTCCCAGTCAATCCTCTTATTGTTGAAATTGAATTGATTGAATATTCCTTCTCGCTTGTTGGGTCTCTTAGACCTACTACCGTCATTTATGCTAGTTCGCACTTCAATGAGCTTATGGTCTGAGTATGAAGTATCTGAGATTGTTATGTCTGATTAGTTCATCATTGTTTGTGAATAAGAAGTCTAGTGTGTATTCGTTCCTAGTTGGTTCTGTAATCTGTTGATTGAGCGAGAATTTGTCACAGAATCTCAAAAGTTCTCTGACCTGTGGTTGGTTATTTCCCGGGTCATTCCCTGCTATGATATTTGTGTTTGCCATTCTCCATCTTAGACTCGGTAAATTGAAATCTCCATGGAAGATAATATCTGGAGCTGGGTTTGCTAGGTTATCAAGTATGGTCTCTATTTTGTGCATCTGCTCTGTGAATTCCTCAACCGTTGTACAGTATCTGGCGGTTTATATATTAGAATAATAATTAGGTTTAGTTTCTCTACCTTAATTCCAAGTACCTCTACCACCTCATTAGTTGAGTTTAGTAGTTCTGTGTATACCAGGTCCTCTTTAAAATACAGACCTACTTCTCCATTTGACCTAATTTTTCTATCACATCTATATAAATTATAATATGGAATCCAGATTTCACCATCCATGTAATCTTTTGTATGAGTTTCCGTGACTGCCCCAAATATTGAGTTTGACTCTAATAGGAGGCCATTTATGAACTTAACTTTATTCCTTGACTTTGGCTTTAAACCTTGAATGTTTGCAAATATGAATGATTGTCCATATTGTGTGTCACTTCTGGAAGGTTTAGGTAGTTCTCCCTCCTCTCTACCCTGACCCAGGGTGTGTTGTTGTGGCAATGGTTTGTTCAGTTTTGGAAGTGATACTGGGGAGTGTGGTAGTCTCTGTGTAGTTGGGGGTGTAGTATGTGTGGGTTTGATGACGAACCGTAGTCCAGTCTTGGGCATTTTCCCCTCTCCATCCATACTCCTGCCACGTTTCAGCCTGTCTGTTTCTCCCTCTGTTTCTGTCTGCCTCTAAAAAAATTTCAGGGCTATTATATTGGACTTCCTCTCTTATATAGCGCTGTGTACCTCTGACGTGGAAATCGGGGCAATGAAGATCGTAGCATTTCCTCTCATTAACTGAAAGTTTGCATAGCTTAGGGTGAAAATATCTACACTCTGTATCAAAACGACATCTGCCTTTCCCTAACCAGTTTCGGCATTTCCGTGGGTGCATGAATGAGCATTCCATGCCTCTGGGCCCGTATCAGCACTGTCCTTTTGCATAATACCTGCAAATATTTTAATCTGTGATTGTATTATTCTTGTTTGTACCCGTGCACGACTTGGCTACCTCTGTGTTTTTTGTTCCAACTTTCTCGTTTCTGCATTCATTCTCGGTATTGCCCTTATCTTTCTCCTTGTTGCTTTCGTCTTTCTCATTTGTGTTCTCATTCGTCTCATTTTTTCTCTCCTTATTCATATCACCAGTTTGCTCTACAATATTGCCTTCATTTTTGTGTACCTTGACACTATGTCCTTCTACATTGCTACTTTGACTCTCTAAACTCTCAGTCCCTGAGTTGTGCTCAGAGTTCGTTGCTGTCTTTATATACTCTGCATATATTTCTGGTACTTTTTGTGTGAATTGTAGCCTGTGTACTTCAGGAATGTTATTCATTAGTTTGGTAATGTTTTCCCACATCTGTCTGTCACTTTGACAGATCCAGTAGTTACCTTCCCGGTTTGCATATTGTGTAGGTAATCCTGTACAACTCGGGTGAAATCTTATGTTACAAATGTTACATACAATGCCTACAACACTCTTCCAAAGTTACTTAAGGCAGCCTCCACATACCTCCATGTTGGGTTTGTGATGTTATAATATTATATGCATATATTTCTAATATTATATGTATGTATATATAATATGTATGCAGTATATTTATAATATTACATATGTTTATTTGTTCAAGTTTATGTGGGGGTACTTATCGCCTTGAGGAGAAAATATGGTCCTCTTGGGACCGTCTAGTTGACCGTTGTTTGTCCCAGGTCGGGGGCAGGATGCCACCGGTTGCCAGTTACTTGATTTATACACTGATTATTTGCCTGTAATATCTTAAGGGAATTCCTGCTATCTTCCGGCTTGCAATGTTATTCACTTACTCTATTACTAGTTCCTAGATCCACTTTCCCGTATTACAGTATATATTGCCAGTATACTATCACTGAGGGAGTATACTGTTACTGCGGGACGTCCCCTACACTGTGTAGGCCTCGCGGCTGTGGTGTAAGCAGCCTAGTGTGATGCCTCCTCCACAACTTTACATTTATACTTTTTCTATGTACAATTCTCTAACACTATCCACTAATTTATATGTTGCGTTACATGTTTCACTTCACTGTTCAATGTATCACTGCTCGCTATATTTGATATATATCGCTTATGCCTGTACACATGAGCCTGGTGGCACTGGCTCACCACGTGGTCCCACGTTTATTCTGTACTTAACTCAAAGTTCCATTGTTAATTTCTGTATTCAACTTTCCTACGGGTTACTATGCACTTGGTGATCACTGTGGGCCGTAATCCATGGTTGTAATCCTAAAAAAGCCCAGTTTGTTCCAGTGTTTTAACTGAGCGCGACGACGACACGTCTGTCCCCTCCCCTGCGGTGGCCACTCCTCGTTGCTTTTTGACTCACTATACCAACTTAGTGGTTCGTTATGGTGAACAAAACATCCAGTTACTTATATATAACGTGTGTATATAGTGTAATTATCGCAAAAGTATTTGTTTATTGTTTTATGAACATAATAGTTGAATCACCAATAAGCACACAATAATTTTAAGTATAACGATGATTTACACATTTTATTATATAAATATATTGTACTAAACACTATTGAATAATATTACTACAAAAAACTAAGAAAAAATCAGACACTGAAATAATTAGGTAATAATATCTTTGTGGCAACTCTAGCCTGACAGCTGGGGCGGAGCAGACCTCCTCTGGCACTTGCTCTGTCAATGCCTTTTTTTTTATTTTTATTTTGCGCCTGTGGGTGTTGAAGGCCATATAGCCCAGAGCAGTTTAGGGGTTAAGGCACACATTACCCATCAGTTCAAAAAGCTTACAGGGAAAAATTGGAGCAATGGCATGAACAAACGGTGGTGAAGTGGTACATTCCTAGATTATTAACCCTTAAACCGGGCAATACATACATAAATGATTTGACCAAAAATTATTTAACATAAGTTTTTCAAACTTGCACAAACACTTTCCAATTTTTTTGCATAATCAACTAGGCAAATGCTCTAACGTTGTCTAAATGATCACAGCATAACTTGAAAAACAAGTTAGGTCTCCTTGGTCACTGGGGAATATATATTCCCTCATTCCCCTTGGTCACTGGGGAATCCCTTCTCATCCCAATCCCAATCCTACACCCAACCCCTCATAGTTCCTTCCCCCCCTGGTCAGGCACCCCCTTACACTCCCAGTATTCCGTCCTATAGACCGGGACTTGTGGCATTACTCCCGAAGTTGTCCTTGCCAAGGTTAAATTGTGCTGAGCTCCCATCGAGTAAAGTGGAACGCAACCGTTGCGTGGAAAATTGGTTGTGGGAGATGGATTCTGTGTTAGCCGCGGCTCCTGATGATGAAACTAAAATTAATCTGGCCACTGGGGCATGTGTGGGTCGTGACGGGCCCCTGAGGAAGTCTGAGGAATTCAGGCATTTGGTGACGTGGCCACAATTCGTGCAATCCATCAAGGACCGATTTAAGGCAAAGATTACTAAAGAGGAGGCTCGTCGCTACTTAACGTCACTTCAGAGGGATAAAAGCACTCAATTTAAAGATTTTGGTTCCTTAGGACCAGGATAGGCGATCTTACTCAGGAGTTGGGTTACGATGCGCAGCAGGAGGAACGGTTTGCAAAGCAGTTATTTTGTAAGGCCTTGCCCGCCCATATCAGTCCATACCTCGCTATGGACACGGCTTCCCTGAGTTTTTGGGAACTCGTACAGTACGCCGAAGATCATATAGATGAGGACTTGGATGCGGAGGAGGCCCGGTCGTCACCATATGTTAATGCGGTGAGCAGGAAGGTAGAGAACGGGCAAGGGGGCAATAGGTCAGGGCCCTCCCAGACGAAAGCGGGAGGCGGTGGACGCACGCAACAACCCCCACGTAATGACTGGTGGGACTCGCGTACTTGTTTTAATTGTGGGAAAAAAGGCCACGTAAAAGCGAAATGCCGGAAGGTGACAACAGGAAAATGAGAGAACCCCGCCTCGGGTGGTGGCAGACCTACGTTTGAGATGACAGTGGAAGGTGTGAGATTGACAGTTTTTGTGGACACCGGAAGTCAAGCAACGCTCATTAAAAAGTCAGCCTTCAGCACACTTAAAGAGACATGCCTTAAGCGTTGTGGGAATCATTTAATAGCAGTGAATGGTCAACATATTAATATCTTGGGCCAGGCCACTCTTAATTTTGAAGTGGGTAAGGGAGAAGCTTACCCACACAATTGCACGATTGTCGAGAATCTTGCATTCCCTGGTCAGATTTTGTTGGGAATGGATTTTCTGGGACGAGTTAACTTTTCTTTGTCTGCTCAAGAGGGAGCAAGGAAGTGCAGATTGAAGTTGGGCCAGGTAGTTTATCCCATTAAAATGGTAGATCATCCACCAGTAATTGCTTCCATTAGTAAGAAACAGAAGTACAACTGTCACTACCCTAAGTTGTTGTTTAAGTCTCTTCCAGACACATAAGAAATCATGTGGGTTACATGCCTTGTTGAAACAATGTTGCCCACCCCATTCAGTTAAGTTCATTAAAGTATCAGTGGGACGTCACATTGCACCAAGTACCACCCTTCAAGTGGCTGGAAGATGTGACAGGTTGTTGATCCCTCAACATTTGATCACAGTGCTTGATAAAGGTGCCCTTATTCCTGTTGTCAATCTCTCGCACAAAACCTATCGTTTTAGGGCAGGTGATAGGGTGTCTCAGGCTACAATTGTGGAAAATACAGGAATTTTTCAGTATCAAAGCCAGGAGGAGATGCCAGCCACCACAGCACAATGTAGTGCGCTTAATGTTACAGAAAGTAGTACACAGGTTAAACACAAGACTGAGACAGGAAAAAGTAGTTATACTCAGGAAGTTGATAAGTTAATCTCGGCTCTGGATTTGCAACATGTGCAACAGTCAGATAGGAAACTTTTGAGAGGGATTTTACATAAATTTCCTAGACTGTTTGCAACAGAAGATGATCAAATCGGGCTTCTGGATAGAATCGAACATGTTATTCCGACAGGTGATCATCCTCCATGTACACCCGTCAATGGAGGCTCCCGGAACGGGCGAAGGAAGTAATTAGGGATGAGTGTCAGAAGATGTTGAGACAGGATGTGATAGAGCCTAGTACATCACCATGGTTGTCACCAGTGGTGTTGGTACGTAAACCGGATGGTAGTTATAGGTTTTGTGTTGACTACCGAAAGATCAACGAAATTACTAAAGGTGATGTGTATCCTTTGCCACGGATACAAGAAATAATAGATCAGTTTGGGGCAGCAAAATACTTTTCCACTCTGGATGCGAAATCTGCATATTGGGCCATCCCAGTTGCTGAGAAGGATAGAGAGAAGACTGCCTTCTCTGATGGGGTTCATACTTATCAATTCAAGCGGATGCCTTTCGGGTTAAAGACAGCGCCTTCATCATTTCAGAGGGCTATCAATTACATATTAAACCCGGTCTTGGGAAGGTACTCATTAACGTACCTGGATGATGTGGTTATCTACTCCAGGACGTTTCATGAGTACTTACAAGATTTGACCGAGACGTTGACACTGTTAGATAAGGCGGGTTTCAAACTCAATGTGGGGAAATGCACTCTGGCATCGCAGAAATTCAAGTTTCTGGGATTCCAGGTGTGCACAGATGGTATCCGACCTGACCCCGACTCCTGTTGTGCCATTGCTGACATGCCTACACCTAAGACAGCAAAGGATGTTCGAAGGTTTCTGGGGGCAGCCGGATATTTCCGTCGCCACATTCAGGGTTTTGCAAGTACAACAGCACCGTTAACTGAGCTTACTAAGAAAAATGTTAAATTCGTTTGGAAACCTGAGCATGATAACGCTTATGCAAAATTAAAAAGTAAACTCATTACCACCCATCTTGGCAGTACCTGATTTTGATAAGGAGTGGGAAGTACACACTGACGCCAGTGGCATAGCTATTGGTGGGTGCTTAATGCAACGTGATAATGACAATCTTCCTCACCCAGTAGCATATTTCAGCAGGAAGGTTAAGGGTCTGGAGGTCCGCTATTCTGCAATGGATAGGGAAGCTTTGGCTGTGGTAGAAAGTGTCAGGTACTTTGAACCGTATCTTTTCCAACGATACTTTGTCATTTATACAGATCACAGGGCTTTGACTCGTATTTTTAAGAAAAGAACTAAGTGTTGAACCGTATCTTTTCCAACGATACTTTGTCATTTATACAGATCACAGGGCTTTGACTCGTATTTTTAAGAAAAGAACTAAGTGCCCTCGCATGTCACGGTCTCATGAACTAGCTGCCCACTCATTCCAAATACTTTACAAGCCTGGTCCATCATATGTTGTGCCAGACACCTTGAGTAGAAACATTGCTACTATTAAGGTAAATCTTAATATTGAAAATATTTCCAGCGAAAAAATGCGAGAATTCCAGATGAACGAACCAAGGTGGAAGGAAATTGTTGAACATTTGGAGGGAGGAAAATATCCGTCGAAGAAACGTAATTTAGCAATTCATGATTTTGAAATGAAGGATGGGGTCTTATTTTATGTAAAGGGACAGAAGGATCGTGCAGTTTTTCAGCTGGTTATAATAAATTACAATAAATTTGTAAAAATTCCATTTATTGCCTGAATAATATGGGACTCGCCGACGACGTTTTCATTTGTCTGCATACCCCATATGGCCTCCCGACCCCGCCGTGTGGGTGTCCACCCATACAGGAGGCTTATTGTTCTCGTGACCTCGTTCGTGACCGCTGCGGCCTCCCCCTCGAGTTGAAAAGTTCCCCATTCTGGTTATTGTATCTTTGGTATTTGTTGTTACCGGCTTTATAAACCCTTCCAATTGACTTCAAGATGGATATTGTTCAAGCACAGAGCCAATCCATGACAAAAGCATTGAAAGAAACACGTATGATGGAAAAGTTATCAAGTGGTTTGTGAAAAGTATAAAAGAGTGAGACTTGTATGTCCTTGTATGCAAATATCCCTTTACACTATTCTACTGCGAACATTTGATACCAAACTTAACGACGTAGCACGAAAATTGAGGAGAAAAAGCTGAAAAAGAGTATAAACATTGGAGTGTGGTGGTGAGCTCAAGAGCAACACTTGGCCTACCGTGCGGTGTGCTAGTCACCTGCTAGAAAGTGTTAGACTTTATAACCAACAATGGAATGTATGCAGACTTGCTCAGGAATACCATCCTAGTCATTGTGTAGACATTATTTATATACTATGTAATTTAGAGCAGATTCCATAATTAATTGAGCCAGTAAATTACCAGCATTGTATTACTTAGTAGTATCTAGGTAAAATGGCTGTGAGTTGAGGGATATGTTTAGAGGAGTCACTTGGCCTACGGTCCAAAGTGTTGGTACTATAGCAGTCCACCTGTGAACGAGAGCACTGGCTTTGCCAGTTGATCACTGGAGCCCTGTGGTGATGGTTCTCTCCCTCCCTTGAGTGCAGCAGCTCATTTAGTTTAAGATAAGTATGGTTTATTAGGAAACAGTGTTTAGTTTAGGTGTTGTCATTTGTAATTACTGGTGGAGTGTTAGTTAGCCATTTATTTGATTTACTTGTGTGTTTACCTGACTTTGGTCATAATTACTTGACTGGTCCCATTTCTTTAAGCTTAGCTTTGTTTGACGGAGGAGTGTGTTTGTATGTTGCACCTCTAATTACACCCTGGAGAAAATTTGAATTAGCATCTCATTCCCCTCCAGTCATTTACCTTTGGCGGGAGATTTTGAGGGCATTTCATGGGACACTGAGCTCAGGAAGCTGATGTGAACGTGTGTTGCTATAGGACCTTTAAATCTTATGCGGTACTTTAAAACACACACACATATATATATGATGTGTATATATATGATGTATATATATGATGTCTTCAGACAGACCAAAATCATAATAAGATAAATAGATTTAAGATAACTGGTAAGGCATCTAAAATAGACATACGGTGTATTTTTTCAGCTTCATAAAAATTGTGAACAATCAAAGCAGAATTATTTTGATTACCAACCTCTAAAACCAGTATACATTTTAATCATGTTTCATTCTTTCTGAGAGAATAGAAACACACAAGGTAAAAAGTGAAGTAAAATAAGCAATACAATAATGCAAGAGCATTGAAACTTCAATAGAGAACATTTGTGCATGATCTAAATTCTGTTACACTCTGCACTGGTCACTTGCCAAATAAAACTATCTTAAACAGTTAACCTCAAACTGCTCACAATAATGTATTTCATTAACAGCCTATGCCAAAACAATTTGTAACCCATATATCCAGGCCCACCCACCCTTATGTAACTAGGGAAACGGGTGTAATAATAATGCCTGTATTTTCAAGAACCTAGGATGCAAGAATGCATCCAAGCACAATAGCTCAGATTGACTTTATGAAGTGAAGTCCAATCTTTACCCTTTTAAGTCCACCTGAACAACATGGTGCAGGTTACTAATTTAAGGCCTGTTTTTATTCCTGAATTATTTGTATTCTGGAAGCTTATGTAGTCACATTCATCGAAGAGTCACCTGATCAACCAGGCTGTGAGCAGCTGCGTCCAACAGCCTGGTTGACCAGTCCAGCAACCAGGAGACCTGGTCGACGACCGGGCCACGAGGTCGCTAAGCCCCGAAGGTAACCTCAAGGTAGCCATTAGGCAGGCAGCCTTCATACAAGTTTCTAACACTTCATGTATATGTGACCATTAAGGTTTTGCACAGACATCATAACTTCTTCCTCATTTCACTTTACTCGTATCTTCGGCATTTCCTTATTAAGCACAGATCCCAATGATTTCACTTGAGAATACCATTTTAACAATACCTGTATGATGCACACTATAACTAATGTATAGCTGTAAGAGTATTCTTCTGTAGTTAGTCACTCTTGAGCATCAAGAATTCCTTTAACTAGAGACTGCAGCTTTACTACGTCATCAAGCGTATTCCGGAGGGCTGTTACACCATGTGTCAGACTACTAATGCAGCTGTCCTGTAATGATAAATATCCTACATTAAGAGATCATTCATAATTACTGTAAAAGTATCTTCACACAATAAACTATATCAAGTAAAACAAATATCAATAATGAATAACTGGAAGTTATTAGACAGGATCAATACTGAATAAAAATAAACACTGCACTATAATTCAGTAATAAAGTGAAGACAATATGTAATGACCTCGAGTTGAAACAACCAAGAGATAAGTGATAAATTAATTTAATTAAAAAATGATACCACAAAACCTTAAGGATAAATCCCTGCCCAAGATTTTGTAAGCACTCGCCAACTTTTCTGATTTCTAACCACAAATTATTGCCATCTGAGCCTTAGCATCCAATTCTCTCACCGTTACTGTGTCACTACACAGGTTCAGATTGCTCATATTGCTGCCCATTGCCAGAGCGTGACAAACAGTAAATCTTTTATCCATGCATTTCTTCAGTTCGCTAGTGTTGCTTGGCATCGATTTTTCCCATTGTCTGATTAACACCTTGGCAGTCCAGTCTCTCCAAGTGTTCCCGACCGAAAACATTCTGGGCTTCCCAAGCGGCTCATGGGCTGCTCAGGGATGTGAAATTTATTTACACTCATTTTATATTTTCTAAGTTATTTGTTGAGTTATAACAATAAATTTGATGTCAAAATGTTCACAAATGCATTGTCTAGAGAGTACTGTAGATGCAAAACAAAAAAAGTGTATTTATAATAGATTTTGGTCCTCTTCACATATTCAACATAAATTTGGGGCACCCAGTGGATCCCTCATGGTGATGCGAAACATTTTTACACTCATTTTATGTTTTCTCAATTATCTGTTGAGTTATAACTATAAACATGATGTCAAAATGTTTGCAAATGAATTCTGAAGAGTACAGAAGTGAGAACAATGTTGTATTTTCACTAGATTATATGCAACAGCGATGACTACACAAATATTTATGAAAGCAATCAGATGACACATTCTTACATTTACTTACTGTTGGAGTGCCAATGATGCTACAATGAATCACTACAATGCAAAAGTGTTAAGAGTTCTTGGATACTCTTGCTACAAACAGCTAGCTGAACTTGCATTGTGGCTACCTCCATAGTTGCAGGAATGGAGGACTATTTTTTCACCAAGTTTAATTTTCTTTCTGCACATATTAGAGGAACAAGGCTTTCTGCAGAAATGACATCATAGATCATTCTGACAGCTCCAGAATTTTTGTCCCCATCTGAAACATTTCAAGCATATTATGGCTCTTACACATACTTTGCCACATACTCCATACTCATAACCTGCCCCAAAGATGAACACTTTTTTCGAAATATCTCCTCTCACTAAAGCCACTACCTGATTCTATGCTTCATCTTTAATAAGATGATGCTTGGCCCAAGCAAATAGCTTGTCCTCAAGCTATTTGAGGAAGATTTATATTTAATTACCTTCATCAGTTTCTCATTTTTCTCTGGTAGTTTCATAACAATTTCATGATATACTTCCTGGGACAGAAACACAACAGCCTCCATTGATCCTACCATTAAGTAAAATCTGTTCAAATCTTCCTTCAATAGTTGCACGAACTTATGATGCTCTCTTCCCAGGTTCACTGTCCATAGATGTTTCTGGTAATAGCTCAGTGCAAATGAACTAGGGAAGACAAGTCTCCACCTCTGTTGTCCATCAAGTTCTTGTGCGAGTTCCCGAGTTTGTTCCTGCCCAGCATCAACAACAGTTCGTCCCTTCTTTACTGCCTCAGGGTTATTCGTCAATCTCTTATCATTTGTATTAGTTCCACTATTAATGCTCCACATATTGCCTCTTTTCCCTCATTGCCTAACACGTTTTGAAACTCCCTCTCTCCTAATGTGCTGTTTTCTGAGGCTGTCTCATTTATAAAACTTGTTGGAGAATAGCCAATGTTTCCGTTACAAGATCTTCCACACCATTACGTACCTTATTACCTTGCAAGATGCATAAATGAGAATGCATGGCTAAGGCGCTTCCAAGTTGCGGTAAGTAAAGTATGGAATTTCCTGGGCACAAGAAACACTGTACTACTATATAATGCTTCAATTTTTTTTTCTTAGCACTGTTCTCCCCACCCCTGAAAAATAGTAATGGCAATGGTGATCAAATGCTAAGAAATTCACAAAACAAGTGAAATGCCTAAAAAAATATAAGATCTTCCTCACCGATCGCTCGAGAATAGAATGTTGTGCACGATCTTCAAGAAGACGGATGTGTGAAGGAACATTATTCAACAGGTCAACAAGCTGTCCAATCAGACTGATAAGGTCTCTGTGGGTGTAAAGATCTTGGTTAAAAACAAACAAATTTTTCACATTAATAAGCCACTTCCCATTACATGTACTTAAAAGTACTATACTATATCTCTGTAAATTCAGAACTTAGTAACTTTGCACAAAATATATATGCAGAAATATTAAGTGAATAACAAGCAGATACTATATTGTAACCTAATATAGTATCACCCGACATCCAATTTGCCTAATATGTAGTCAATTTCGAGTCTACAAATTTTGGCTTTAACCATGGTAGTCAAAGGTAAATGGGTTTCTGCACAAGGAATATATGATTATCAAACACTTTTTGGGCTGAACACATTTTGTTAAGTGATGTTAAGTACATCACATTTAAATTTTTGGTCATCTATTTTGTTTGATAATGCTTTTAGGATCATTTGTAATATTTTATCCAATTGTTTTACAAATGTTCTGTAAATTTGATCTTTTGAGATGGTAAGTCTACTGATTGTGGCCTGTAACATTCTTCCCAAATCTGTGTGCCTTACTTGGCCATAAAATAGTTTGGTGAACCCAGTGTCTAAATTGGGACCAAATGTGTACAATGTAAACAGATTTACTCAAGCAGGGTTAGCTGAACCGAGGTTGAACTCTGTGTTTACTCAATGTTTTGAGTATGTTTTAATCAATCTACTAAACAAGAGAAAAATGGTGGCATGTTAGACACCTAATCAATCAACCAAATACTATTGTAATATCAAAGCTAATGCTCTCTAGCCTTGCCTAATCTACTAGGCAAGATTAGGTAAGGTTAAGCAGATTGTGGGTGGCTGACATCACCAAACTTATTTCTCCCTTATTTTCTGTTCCTGAACAGCATGCCTGGTAGAATGTTCAGGTAGACTTGCATGTATACTGTATTAAGGATGAATTCAACCCAAACAAAAATAGCTTGCCAAGCACAATACATAAAATAATAATTATTGCATTACAGTATAATTAATAACCAGCAAACTTACTTGTGGTAATGGTAATGCATAGTAAGAAAGTTGAACACCAGAGGCTGTTGTAAGCGGTAGGTAATCAAGTCTTTATTTTCTATGATGGAGCGAATGTGTTGTTCAGCTTGCTGGAACCAAGCCAAGCGCCTACCTGTGATACACATGCAAGACTTGTATACAATTCATAACCAATTCATTTTGTACATAATTTTGACACTTTTGCACATTTCAATTGGTGCATACATTTATATAACAAGTGATATTTATGTAGGCCAGTGTTTTTCAACCAAACTTTGACAGAACCCAAGGCTTCCAAGATCCTTTGACAGAATAAGTATATGCAACACCACTTGGCAAATGGAATTTAATGTAAATAAATGCCATGTTATGGAATGTGGAATAGGAGAACATAGACCCCACACAACCTATAAATTATGTGAGAAATCTTTAAAGAAGTCTGATAGAGAGAGAGATCTAAGCATGGTTCTAGATAAAAAAAACTATCACCTGAGGATCACATTAAGAACAGTGTGCGAGGAGCCTATGCTACACTTTCTAACTTCAGAATTGTTTTTAAATACTGTACATGGATGGGGAAATACCAAAGAAATTGTTCTCGGCTTTTGTTACACCAAAGCTGGAATATGCAGCGGTTGTATTGTGCCCATATCTTAAGAATGTTTTAATGTTTTTGCCACTTCTACCTCTGCTCTTTATTGTGTTCACAAACTATATGGTTTGCTTCTTTTGATTTTGCAACATCAGAAACAGCACTCATATCAATGCCACTCTCCTCTGACAGCCACTTTCCTCCTCAGCTATGATCATGTTTTTCTAACAAATTGACCTTTGTATCCAAGGAAAGGAAGCTCCTCTGAACAGTCATGTACCCACACTACTCTTGCCTCACAACACTGCTTTAACTCACAAATAATGATACCTGTTTATTACAAGAAAATCGAGTGGAAATTCATGAATGACTAGAAGTTAGATCACACTCATGTACAACGGAAAACACACATGCAAGGTAGGTACACCCTCATAGTAAGTCCTTGATATCTATTTCCAGGACAACAGTCCTGAAATAGATGCACTATCTGGAATAATATTTATTAATAAATAAATAAAGATAAACAAATATTTAAAATATTATTTATTAAAGTTTATGAGCTCCAAAACACGCTTGGGTTGTGACGTTTCAAAACT
The DNA here is from genome assembly GCF_040958095.1 of Procambarus clarkii. Lineage (NCBI taxonomy): Eukaryota > Metazoa > Arthropoda > Malacostraca > Decapoda > Cambaridae > Procambarus > Procambarus clarkii. Next base: position 25,853,299 of record NC_091224.1, read on the forward strand.
CATAAACTGCTTAATATACAAACTGAGCTGCCATAATAGAGGAAAGATGTACAGGTTTTCTAAGTGGTTGCATAAATACTGTATGATTCCTAGCCATTTCCTACACTCCCCTCACCTCATCGAGAAACCAGACTTTGGTCCTGGTTCTTGGTAACTCAAAGTAGGTCAGAGGGGCCTGGAATGAGCCTTGGTCTTAGAGGTACCATTCCATAAACATGCATAGGTACCAAGGGGCTTTCCTAGAAAAGCAATGGATTGACAGGAAGGGAATTATCAGGGGAAAGTGCAAAGTCATTAGACTATACAGTATAGCACTTGGAAGGGATCAAGCTAAGGATTTGGGTTGGGACAGGGATAAGGAATGGTGCTTCATTTTATTTCTTCCTTAAGACAGTTCTTCTATATATATAGCTTCTTATAGAATTATGGAAGTTAAATTATAACTAAAATAGTCTTAAAACATATCTCAAAGGGATATGGATGGCCTCAACTCTATATTTTCTTAATGACCTGATTCAGTATATCCTACAAGTCAATCTGGCCGATATGCAATCACTGGTGGTCTTGAACCAAAAATCACTGCACTAAACATCAAAGTACTGTATTAAATTATTCCTAAAGAATTATCTAAACAGAAAATTAAATTCTAGGTAGACATGAATAATGCCATATTGTCCCCACACATTTATGGGCAACTGCAATAAAAATAAAATACAGTACCTAATAATTCTGGATCTGTAAGTGCAGACGAGTTCTCATTTAGCGTGGCAACGCTGATTTTCTCAACCACGTCAGCAAGTTCTTGACGCGACCCAGTTAATGCAGTAATGTCTTCCAAGAAACTATTGATTACTGGTACCTGAAAGAGAAGATTTAATAATAAGAAGCCGCTTCCTTCACAGGACTGGGTGACAGCATCAAAATACATAGGTAGGAACTATAATACCTACATAATGCAAGCTAGATTTTTTTTTTCGATAAACTACAGTACAGTAGTAAGGATTTTTACAGTAGTAAGGAGTCCCATATACAGGGACTGTATATGTCCCATATACAGTCCCTGTATATGGGACTGTCCTCGATTTGTTGCAGCCAAAGATTCATTTGCAACTGGAGAGTGAATTGGGAGACATTTGTGTAATTCAATATTTTTAAGTCAGCATAAAAACCCATCATTGAATGTAATGCAATGCCTCTTTCTGGTAGAGCCCTGCTGGCTCCCTGTAGCTATCTCGCTGAGATTGCTACATTCTACAAGTCGCATCAGTTGCGAGAGTTCTGCTTGGCCTACCAGGGACTAGAGTTAGAACCTGGCCCCCCTATTAACCACTTCAGGGATGCAGGGAAAGTTATGGACAGTGAGATCTGGCTGTCCATAACTTTAGATTTATGAAGCAATTACACAAGTACTTAGGAAAGTTTTCGTTCTTACCATCGTCGTGGCGATTACGTCAGGATTCAAGAAGGCATTTAGAAAAGGCAATCTTCCGAAGAACACCGCCTCGCGCTACGTCACCTTCAGACCAGTCGTAGCTTTATGTAAACCGTATATAACTCAAGTTGATCTCTACTACACAAACCCGAGGATCGAAATTTAATAATAAACAAACTATTTCTGCTGGCGAGTCAACGGCACGTACCATCATTTTTTTTTTTTTTGGCAGGGATATTCCTGCACAGGCCCTAAGCACATACCATCAAGAAGTAGTAGTCCCTGTTAGCTATATATGCAGTTTCTGCTTTTAACTTATAATAAATACAGTACAGTGTGTTTTTTGAAACTATAATTATTTATCATAGCAAGATATTATTCCAGTAGTTATTAAGTAAATAAAGACTGATGAACGTGAAATATGAGAGTAGGTGATGATTCCTGGCAAGACAGGCAAGCTTGAGAGCATTTACTATCACCTAATTCCCTGTTCACCTAGCAGTAAGTATAGCTACCCCGAAGTTAGTCAGCTTGTTGTGAGGCTGTATCGTTAGGGGGCGGTGGCCCTCGATACAGGTCTAACACGTATATAATTAATAATAATAATTCAGTGTCAGGGACAGGCAGCCAGAGGGTATGTATTTGTGTGTGTGTTTAAAAAAATATATTATATATATATATATATATATATATACTGTTAGGCTTATATTGAGGTCCCCCCCTCCCAAGGATGCACTTTCACAATAAGGTGACTAACCCTTGGGTACCCAATTACTGCTAAGTAAGCTAGGTGAACAGGTGCATAGGCGTTGGAGACAGCTATGTCAATGTTTAGTGGCCTGTTTCTAAGGAATGCTTGAACTTTAAGATCTGATGTTACAAGACATGGTAGCAATCTAAGTCGGTACTGTTTAGTGGCCTTTTTCAAACTGTTTGGCAACTTATTTGTTTCTTTTTCTTTACCATGCAGTTGAGACTTACTAACTGGATGTTGGAAAGTGCTTACTGTTAAGGTTCGATCAAAATCCAGTATTCAAGATAGCAAGTTGTTGTTGAGGCATGTATTTACACTTGGAAAATGTTAAGGAGGACTGGTTCCAAATCAAGAAATAACACCACACGAGATCAGCAGACACAGCAGGACGTGCAAAAAAATAGCCCTATTGTAAAGCAGAGGTACAATACTATCGTTATGGGGAACGTTAACTAACGTTAATACGTAAATACTAACGTTAACCCTAAGAACCAAAGCAAGGTAACCATCCACGTGTATCAACGCGGCGCGGAAACCCGGGGGCCTTTATTAATTCAATAATTTTAACTTATTATCCAAGACATTCTACCTTTATGTTAGGTAAGAGTCCTCTGGATATATATATTATTTAAATTTAGACTTGGTTTTCTTAGTACTTTTAAATTCTGTTGTTCATCGAAACCCAGATGACTTATTACTGGTCTCCGTCATATATTACCTCAGAAGAAGAATTACAGGAGTGGGTGAGGGAGGCGAAGACGTTGATTGGGCCCTCGTCAGCGTCGGCGGGGTACGTGGCACTGATTATGTCGTTCAGGCCACGGTGAGCCTGAAGTAATTCGTTTATCCCAACCTCGTCACTCATGGTTCCCGCCACGAACACTACTGGCTCCCTCTCCGACATAAACAACAATCCAATCAAATGAAAAACTTTAAATTAGTTTAAAATTGTAATACAATTTACAATTTAAGCATAAATGATTGTACATTTCTTATTTCTATTATAATTAGTTATTATTAACTTATCAATATGAGCACCATTATTTCAGACTGCGGCGAATGGCCTAATCAGAACCTACATACCTCTGTTATTTTTTTTAACTAGCATAGTATACACAGCAATGTGTTTAAATAATTCATTGTGTCGGGGGACAGGAAGCCAGAGTGTATTCATACACGTTTGGCTTTCATCGAGGTCTCCCCCACCCTCAAATTACTGACCCCGCCCAGGAGGCAACCCCGCAACACGCTGATTAATTCCTGAGTACTGTATCTACTCACTGCTAGGTGAACAGCAGCATTAGGTGAAAGGAAATGTGCTCAACCATTTCTGTCCCACCGAGGATTCGAACTCGGAATTCTGGATTGTGCGTCGAAAATAAACCCTAATGTACTACCGGGGACCCGAAATATATGAAAGATTACACAGTGAATTAATTTAAAATTAAAATTAAAATGTTTATTCAAGTAAAAGTACATACACAGAAGATGAGTTACAAACATAATGTTGGATTTATAGATAGAGCTCGTACATACAATACCTAAAGCCACTAATAATACGCATAGCGTTTCGGGCAACAGTTGATATATATTGAAATGATAATGATATTGAAGCCTTACAATTGATCTACACGAACTTCACAAATGGTCAGAAGACTGGCAAATGCTTTTTAATATCGACAAATACAAGACCATGCACGTAGGGCATAACAACCCACGCCACGACTACCAAATTAGTAGCATTACATTACAGCAGATTGATGAACAAAAGAACCTTTGAGTCGAAATCCACTACTCAATAAAAGTTGCACAACAAGTGGGTGCAGAAGTCAGAAGAGCTAACCAAACACTTGGGATAATCAAGCGTACTTTTGACGCTAGGTTAGGTTACAATCACTTAGTTACTACCTACAGTTAGCAAACTGGGGATATTTGGCTAAGTGTTCTGGTAGCAGATCATTTTGAATGAAATTTTTACACATCTCTGGAACATTTGTTATAGAATTGTCTCTGAATTCACATATTTTTTCGCACTCCATCACATAGTGACGGAGGGTGTGCGAATAATTTTGTTGACACAGTTTACATTTGGTCAGGTCTACATCAGTAGATAATGAGAATTCCCAGAGATACTTGTAACAGAGTCTAAGCCGAGAAGCAGTAACATCTTGAAGTCTGCTGATTTTATTGAATGATCCATAGATGTGTGGCTCCTCTTGCATGATAGTATGATGATAGATGGAATTACTGGTGTCGATTTAACTTTGCCTCAGATCTTCAAGATTTTGTTGAAGTTCTTGGTGTAACTATTCCTATCAGGCTGCTTATTGACAATCCAAGGTTATACTCAATTTCTCCTTTAAAGGTACATTCTTTGGCTAACTCATCAGCTCTACCATGCATTCGGAGGCCAACATGTGATGGAGTCTACATGAAATGGACTCTGTTACCATCATTAATAATTTTGTTGTATTTTTGTCTAGCTTCAGACACGAGCATGTTACAGTTATGTTTTAAAGAGTTGGGAGCCATTAAGGATGATAAAGAGTCCCAATTAATATATCAAGTTTGGAGATTTGTACACATTTCAGTGCAAGAGCAAGGCAAATAGTTCAGTTTGAAGGGTAGAGGCCCAGTTGTTTATATGGATTGATTGATTGATGAAGATTAAGCCACCCAAAAGGTGGCACGGGCATGAATAGCCCGTAAGTGGTGGCCCTTTGGAGCCATTACCAGTATCAAGAGCTGATACTGGAGATCTGTGGAGGTGCAACTGCACCCTGCGTGACGGGAGATGTCTCCCGTGGGTGTTTATATGGACTCGACCCCATTCTAAATATAAGCCATCACCCATTGTCAGGTTACGGGCTATTCATGCCCGTGTCACCTCTTGGGTGGCTTAATCTTTATCAATCAATCATTGTCAGGACAACTGCACTTCCAGCTGCACCCGTGGGGCGGTGTAGGGAACTATCAGTGTACATGATATGAGAGAGAGAGAATGTTCTGTGGACAGAGCATCAATATGACTTAAGGCTTTGAGCTTTGCCTTAAGACGAAGCTTGGGCTGATCTTTAATTTTGCTTCTTAGGTGGAAAGGGAGGGACTAAAATTGGAAAGAGTGTAATCTCCCACGGTGCCCTAAAGTGCCGTTGTTATCTCTCTTGGTACAAATGATAAATCTGATGCATTCTGAGTTTAGTTCCAATTTTAGTTGTTCATTTGGGACAATGTTGTCGTTCAATAAGGAAATTCTGGAGGGCTTCTGTGCAAGGTTTAGGATGAGCTAGCCTAAGCATTTTTATACCTATTTGACAGTTAATTCCTGTCAGTTTCTTCAAAAAGTCAGATGTAACAAAAACAAGGATCAACGATTTCAAGCTCAACAAACCTCATTGTAGGACTGAGAACAGATTTTTTTTCACCCACAGGGTTAAAAAACCATGGAATCGCCTACCCGCCGAAGCCGCAAACGCCAAAACTGTATTAGGTTTTAAAATCTACCCGAAGAGGATCATCAAGGCAAATGTAGGGACCTTCAACAAGCCACCGGCTTCCTATCCTAATCGAGACCACTAGTGTTAGTGTCCCCTAGGTAATTCATACCGTAATTGCCAAAATTGTTAAATTTTAAAATCCAACTGGAAAAAATCCTCTGGGCAAATGAGGGGGGAGGGGGCTCTGACAAGCCGACGGCTTCCTGTCCTCGTCGAGGCCACTAGAGTGTTAGTGGCCCTCAGGTAAATCTGGGGCAATATCAGCAGGAAACAGGGTGAGAACAGCTTGAGCTACCTCATCCCTTTGTGTGTATTTTACCTCAATAAACGTATTTCAATTTCAATTTCAATCAGCAGGAGTGAAATTGGTGGGCACGTTTCCCTATACTTGATGCCAATGTTCACCTGACAGTATAAGTGGCATATATTGGCCGGGGGTTAGATCATCGTTGTGGGTTTAGCCTAGGAAAGATCAGTAATTGGCCTAGGGGGAAGCCTCCATAATCCTAACTGCAGTCTTTCTGTCCCCGAAAACGTATTAAAAAGTAATAATAATAATTAGCAGTAACGCAACACAAACCGATCGGCTGCTGTGACTGCCTGTGAGTTAAAGGTAAACAAGAGGCTCAGCTGATCGGCAGGAGGCGGCTGCTGCTATCTACTGTCACTTCTGCTGTATTTCTCCTGTTGCTGTTGATGTATTCTGTTGTATCTCAACTACTACCGTCTGTCTGCAGTTACTGTCAATCCTGTTGCAGTATCACTTCCGTAGCTGCTGCCGGCGTCGCTGTAGGTGGGGATGTCGGACCAGGTCAAGCTAGTGATCGCCGGTTTGCTGAGTGCCCTTCTAGCCTGCGGCCTTTACCAACACCTCTTTGACCACCACCCTAACAAGTGTCAGATGACCTATATGTACCAGCTTCCCCAGTTTATTGTGAGTACCCTGCTGGTCACTCGTTTATTGTGAGTACCCTGCTGGTCACTCGTTTATTGTGAGTACCCTGCTGGTCACTCGTTTATTGTGAGTACCCTGCTGGTCACCTTAGTTTATTGTAAGTACCCTGCTCGGCCCCCCACAGTTTATTGCAAGTACCCTGCTCGGCCCCCACAGTTTATTGCAAGTACCCTGTTCGGCCCCCACAGTTTATTGCCTGCTTAACACCCCTAGTTTATTGGGAGTATCCTGCTTGGCACCTCCAGTTTATTGGGAGTACCCTGCTCGGCACTCGGTTTATTAGCTGCCCAGCACCCTTAATTTATTGCAAGTACCCTGCTAGGCACCCCTAGTTTATCTCATGTACTCTACTCAGCACTCCCAGTTTATTGCGAGTACCCTGCTCTGCACCCCCAGTTTATTGCGAGTACCCTGCTCGGCACCCCCAGTTTATTGCGAGTACCCTGCTCGGCACCCCCAGTTTATTGCTAGTACCCTGCTCGGCACCCCCAGTTTATTGCGAGTACCCTGCTCGACACCCCCAGTTTATTGCGAGCACCCTGACGCCTGAAACCACCTGACAGCTGGGTGGACAGCGCTGACAACTGGGTGGACAGCCCTTCGGATTCGTAGTCCTTAGGTTCCGGGGCTCGATCCCTGGTGGAGGCGGAGACAAATGGGCAAAATGTTTCAGTCATTGTACAGTTTATTATGTTCCCAGCACAGTTCACAGATCATTGATCACACAATGATCACACAGATCATTGTACAGTTCAGTTGATCACCTTTCATCCATGTATCACTTAGGTGTACTAGCAATGTACTGTCATTATGTTAATGTCAGCAGGAGTTTTTATCATTAATTTATTCACATAATGTAAAAATATTCACGTCTAACTTTTTTTTTTTATTTATATATACAAGAGTTATTACATTCTTGTAAAGCCACTAGAATACTTAGCATTTTGGGGCAGGTCCTTATTCCTAATTTCCCCCAGAATACGATCCACCAAATTGTTTAACAACCAGGTACCCATTCACTGCTGGGGTGAACAGAGGCTACAGTTAAGGATTGGATCTCGGTCACTCCTTCCTGGCCAGGGTACGAACCCAGGCCAGTGCGCTCGCGAAGTGCCGGGCGAGTGTCTTAAAACTGCGCCATGGGGACTGGTAATTTATATTAGACATTAGCTCCATGGCTACGTAATGTACATCACCAGTACCTGGTGTCTAGAGCAAAGGTTTTCAACCTTCTTTCCTCCACATACCATTTGGTACATGTCATTATCATACCCAGTATAATGTTATTAAAAAAAATATGCAGAATAACATTCAGTAATGTATACAGTATCTGTAAATAGCATCAATAAATGGTAACCATATAACCATTTAATAATGTGTTTCCATCAACAGAAATTAACATTAAAATTATAGAACAATTTCTCATTCTTCACCTGTGGTTGTGCAATATGACTTTCAAGGATAATGTACTTGGTTTTAAATGTACAAAAACTATGTAATTTTCCATCTTTAGAAAATATTTCACACACAAACTGCAGCAAAACTAAAGAGAAAATTGACAGCGGTTATTTCATAATTTGTTTTTAAAATATTACTAATAAGGCCTCAGCTGAGCAGCTGTGCAGGCGTCATTTAAGACCTGCACAGCTGCTCAGTGAATTAATGAGAAGGCTGGTGCTGCTTTTGATGCAGCCAAGTGGCTCTTTTGGTTAAGGCACATCAAAGGTTGGCTTCCACATTCAATTGAAATCTTACTTTAGATTTAATTTTACCTTTAAATTTGTCTGCCACATTTCTATTTTCATTAGAAAACTATTCAGTTAATCAATGAAGTCAATAATATCATCAACCCCTTACAAAGATTTGTGGAAAATACTTAAACTTTGGATTACTTAATTTTGCATGATTCAGCTGAGATTCCTTCTTGATATTATGACTGAAGAACTTGTTCAGCTTATCCTGTAGTTAAAAAATCTTAATGCATTATTTTTTACTTCTGCATAGTTTATTAGGAATACTATCATGTACAATTGTATACAGTACTACATAGCTTACCAATACTGTGCATATATATGAAATTTTATTATAAAGTACATTATATGAAATTTTGCACTTATTCTTTCTTGAGTTGTTGCCAGGCACTACGTTGAACAAACACGAGACTAGGGTTAGGCATACCCTTATAAACCCCTGGCATATTCCCAGGGGGGTATGCATACCCAGGTTGAAAACCCCTGGTCTAGAGCAAGTGGCCAATTACCTGAGAGGGGCAGTGGCTGTTTATAATTTGGTTTAGGTGTGTATATATCCCTATTGGAGATTGGAAACCTGGCATCTCTAGCCAAGGATAAGACTGTCTTCACATGGCTTCTCATGAAGTTACTGGTCAAACCCATTGGTAATTAATCTGTTAAGCTGTGTGACACACTCAGCATGCATTGCAGGCTGTTTCTTCACTGGCTTATTAAACCTTATTTATTCTCATGTTTGGGCTGCAGATAAGAGATTCTTTTCTATATTGCACTGTGATAGATATTCTAGACTCAAGAGTAAATAACTTTGGACTTGATTTTATCCTTAGTAAGCCCCTTCACAAATATGCCATATTGTGTTGAGATCAATTAACTGAGTAGGGAAAGTCCAGTCCTCTGTAAAAGCTATCAGAGTTTGTTCTTATTAAACATTTCAGGCATTATGGTAGGTCTTCAAAGATTCAAGTTGTGATGATCAGTAACCAAAATGCATAAGAAACATTGCTGTAATATCTTGCTTTTAACACTTTCGCTCACCCCGCGCGCCACCCCTCGACAGGGCGGTATGGGCCCCAGCGTGTCACGGAAGCGCCCGTTAATTCCGAAAAGTGTATACTCTCTTCAACTTTGTCACCTCAATTCTCCTTCTACGAGATTAAATTTGGTATCATTGTGTTCGCAATAAAATTATCTACAGCACTAAATGTATATAAACTCCAAAAGCCCGGCTAATTACCCGCAGCAAACAGAGAAAGTGCGAACGAGTTACCAGGGAGCGCGCAAACGGGATAAAATGTTTTCACTATTTTCACTCTGGTCACCTCAATTTTTGTCCTAGGTCTTTCATTTTGGTCTCAATGGGTTCATAATAAAATTCTCTAGAGGAACATTAGCATATAAAAAAAAAACCTGGTCACGCTCCAACCGCCGACGAGTTGAAGACGGGCCACGCGTTAGCCGTGAGTGAGTGCTCAGAGGCCTTCCTGCTACACTCCAAATTCCCACCCTTTTCAAACCTTTCTTTCGCAATTTTCTTCCTGGAAGGGCCTTGTTCATGATTACTATCCATCGTGGAGTAAGCGTAGATAGTTTCTAAAGCCGCAGTAAGAAATATAGCCACGGGAAATAGCCGAAATGTTCACACGTTTCAGATGCGAGGGGAGGCGACATTGGTCACAACAGTGGAGCAAAGACAATGGGCCCACGGCGTGTGCCAAGCCGCCTGAGGGCCACTAGGCTCAACAAAGAAAATGGGAAGACATCGGCGCACATTTCAAAACCAGTCCCCAAAAAATCGGATAAAAACCTGATTTTTGGCGAATTTTTAAAGTGGATGACGCAATGCTGCGTCATCCCCGGCATTACCGCCAGTAAACGGATGACGCAATGCTGCGTCATCCCCGAGCGAAAGTGTTAATACCGTGAAAGGTAATAGGGTATAGGCACCATGTAGATTAAGAGAATATTTAGTTTTGAAGGTACTTATATAATGTATATTCTTCTCTACAGCCCATAAAGCTTCCTTCACAAGTGGTAGAGCGTTTTCCATACTACGGTGTGTATGCATATGGAGAAGGAAGCTATTCTGACTCATTGAAGAAGGGCCTTTACACAGGCATTCCAGTTCTCTTTATACCTGGAAATAGTGGTTCCCATAAGCAGGGTAAGTTCAGGCGTTGTACTTCAGTTTGGATATCACAGGCTTATATTATGCTACTCATGTATTTGTGTATTTAGTGACTATTTTGCAAATTTGCATTTTGTGTAAATTTAAGCTGAATAAATATGGAATAGGAGTTTTTTTTTTACACAGATGAGTACAGGAATAGATAACTTCTGTTAGCAGGCTGAGAGCAGTCCTCTCCTAATAGTTCATGGTAAGCCTTATCCGCTAGTTTGCCCTCAAACCATACCCGCTATTCGGTTAACAACCAGGTACCCAATTACTGCTCTTTGAACAGAGGTGAACAGTTAAGGATTGACATCCAGACAAACCTCCCTGGCCAGGGAACGTAGACAAATCACTCGTGAGGATCGATAGTGTCAAAAGTACAAAATATTGTACCAAGAAATTCACCAAATTTGGTATAAAAGTACCAAGTTCATCAAACTTACTTCTACATAGAATCCAGAACCCCCCCCCCCCTACATGGATGTCTGATCTCTTACATGGACTCTTGATCCCATTACGTCCTCCACATCTGTTCCTGTCCCCCGCACATCTACTCCTGTCCCTCTACATCTACTCCTGTCCCCCCTCCTGCACTTCCAACCCCCATTTGTGTACTCTCATACCCCCAATACATTCCCATCTTCCCCCTGCATACACTCAATCCCCCCACATGCACTCCACCCCCCACATATTCCAACTTCAGAATTGCTTTCATATACAGTACTGTACTTGGAAGGTGAAATACTAAAGAAATTGTTCATGACTTTTATGAGGCCAAATCTGGAATATGCAGCAGTTGTATGGTACCCATATCTTAAGAAGCACATCAACAAACTAGAAAAGGGGCAAAGACATGTAACTAAGTGGCTCTCGGAACTGAAAGACGACAGCTACGAGGAGAGATTAGAGGCATTAAATATGCCAAAGCTAGAAGATAGAGGAAAGATAGGTGATATGATCACAACGTGCAAAATAGTAATCGGAATCGACAAATTAATAGGGAAGAATTTCAGAGACATGGAACTTCAAGAACAAGAGGTGATAGATTTAAAGTAACTAAACAAAGCTGTCAAAGAACTAAGCAATGTGAACAAGAAAGTTCACTTTTGCAAACAGAGTGGTAGACAGTTAGAACAAGATGGGGGAGGCCAAAACCGTCGGTACTGTAGTTTCAAAGCGTTATGTGGCAAAGAGTACTGGGAAGACGGGACACCACGAGTGTAGCTCTCATTCTGTAACTGCACTTAGGTAATTATTGTACATGCACTCCTGTCCCCCACATGCACTTCCAACCCCAAATATGCACTCCTATCCAAACCACACACTCCCATCCCAACCACACACTCCCATCCCAACCACACACTCCCATCCCAACCACACACTCCCATTCCAACCACACACTCCCATCCCAACCACACACTCCCATCCCAACCACACACTCCCATCCCAACCACACACTCCCATCCCAACCACACACTCCCATCCCAACCACACACTCCCATCCCAACCACACACTCCCATCCCAACCACACACTCCCATCCCAACCACACACTCCCATCCCAACCACACACTCCCATCCCACACACACACACCTTCCTTCACACTGTGCAAGGAGCCTATGCTATGCTTTCTAACTTCAGAATTGCATTTAAATACATGGATGGCGATATACTAAAGAAATTGTTCATGACTTTTATTAGGCCAAAGCTAGAATATGCAGCTGTTGTGTGGTGCCCATATCTTAAGAAGCACATCAACAAACTGGAAAAGGTGCAAAGACATGCTACTAAGTGGCTCCCAGAACTGAAGGGTAAGAGCTACGAGGAGAGGTTAGAAGCATTAAACATGCCAAAACTAGAAGACAGAAGAAAAAGAGGTGATATGATCACTACATACAAAATAGTAACAGGAATTGATAAAATCGACAGGGAAGATTTCCTGAGACCTGGCACTTCAAGAACAAGAGGTCATATTTTTAAACTAGCTAAACACAGATGCCGAAGAAATATAAGAAAATTCACCTTCGCAAATAGAGTGGTAGACGGTTGGAACAAGTTAAGTGAGAAGGTGGTGGAGGCCAAGACCGTCAGTAGTTTCAAAGCGTTATATGACAAAGAGTGCTGGGAAGACGGGACACCACGAGCGTAGCTCTCATCCTGTAACTACACTTAGGTAATTACTGACATTCACTTCCTTTACCCGACATGCACCCATTCCCTGCATGAACTCCCGTTGCTCCACATGCACTCCCATCCCACCCACCCCCCAACACACACTATATTAGTGCCTGATATCCGCACGCACACAAAGAATAGTACTATAAGGAAAGCAAATACTGTAATAAAAATTAGGCCACTAAAATGGCAAGAAACTTCTGTAGATGAGAAACTAGAGCAGTAAATCAATGGGATGCATCAAGATGCATGCCATCTTTAGAAAGATTTGTTTCAAATTATCATTTATATTACCATTTTTGTTGTAGAATATTTTGGTTAGCACTTACATAACTGTTTTAGGTGCGTGAAAGCTATGAAAATAAAAAATTCTTTAGAAACTTAAGGATTGAAAGGATAGACCTTTATCCTCTAAAGTAGGTAAAGATTTAGGAAATATAACAATCCCTTAATTGAATTACATACAATATTTAAGTCCACTCCTAATTGGAGTATTCAGAACAAATCAATGTTCTGAATATCGAATATCTTTACATACAGTACTGCTGTGTAAAGTATTATGTTCGTCTTGTGAAATCATCCCATTGCACAAATCCCACTTTATAATGGTCAGTTTCTTTGTTTCAGTTCGGTCATTGGCATCAGTGGCATACCGCAAGAGTCTTGATGATGAAAAAGACTTCCATTTTAACTTCTTTACTGTGGATATCAATGAAGAACTGGCCGCATTTTATGGACCTGTATTAGAGAAGCAAACGGAATTCATTGCCATTGTTGTGAACCGGATACTAGAATTGTACACTGATGCTCCAGTCATACCTAAATCTGTTATCCTAGTTGGTCACTCAATGGTAAATTCACTTACTGATATTTTCTCACTTGCACAATAGGTAGTAAAATAATACTTGCTCTTGTCATCAGTGTTGGCACAATATTTATTGGAGTTTTGGTGTTGGTTATCTCTGATATTCACATTGCTTCGGTCTCTTTTTTTTCTCCTAGTGTCCTGTTGTTTTTCTACTTATGCCTGTTGGAGAGAGAGTTGATTTTTTTTTGCATTTTAATGCCGTTTCCTTTTAATAAAAATCTCAGTGTAATAAGTAGAAATGTAAGTTTTGCTATTGTCTTATTTTTTTTTAGAGAGTGAGTTGTAATCACGGTAATAGCAACATGTCGGAATGTAATCAACACACTGCCCAGAAACCAAGCCGAGCCGATCTTTCACCTTACAAAGATATTGGAAGGAAATTCTGTTCAAACATCACTGATTTTTATTGGTAAATAGCTTTTTGGTTTACTTGAATTGGCTTACAATAAATTGAAAACTGTGCCCCTGCTATGAGTAAGATTAATGACAATATTTTCGTGCTTTTGGTCATTGTATTCTTATGCATTCCTGAACATGATTAAATGCCCAGTCAGTACTTGATCTTTGTACAGTATCACATTTAAAAATTATTTGTATTTAAGACTGCAGTAGTTAGGTATTTGGACAAGGTTCCATTAACTAGACCACTGAAAACAGGCAGGATACCTTCAATAGCAAATGCACATAGTTATTCATCTGAAACATATCGTTTACATGAGCTTGCCTTGGAACTTGTAAGAGAGAATGTAACAGCTGGAAAACATCCTGAGGAGCGTGGGGGGGGGGGGGGGGGGACCTTTGACAAGCCGCTGGCTTCCTGTCCCAATTGAAGCCACTAGATAAACAGTAGCTTGCAGGTAAAAGAATTTTGTTTATTTTTTGTGTTTTTGTTCTAGTTTTAGCATCCATAGTAATATTTTGGATCTTTTGATTAAAATTTAGGTTTGTTCCGATTGTTTAGGAAACATGGTACTTGGACATATATTGACTTACCTTGAGGAGTGGGATGTAGCTCTTTGGGCCCTGCCCCTAATCAATTGAACCTAGTAAACTTAAATTTGTTGTTCGATTTCTTGCTTACATTTTGTCTTGAAGCTTCGGATGGTTATTGCATCCACTACCGCTATACAACTATGGTTCATTCCCTTTATTGACCACTTTCACCGTAGATGAATGTTTTCTCATATCTCTAGCTTTTTTGTATTTCCAGCATTCACATATATCTTATCCAGATAGACACCTATGTCTATCCTTGTCCAAATTGTATATTCTCTTGAGTCTAGAGAGTTGTTTGACTTTCCATAACCTGTCTTCATAACTTGGACTATGTAGTTTGGGCACTAGAATTGTTGATTTTTTTTTCTGGGTTGGTCCCTATAGGAGCTCTCAGAACTTAAGTGCTGGTACTGCTAAACCATCAGGTTGTACTAGGCCACTGAGCCTTGTGCAAGCTTACCAGGTACTAGGACCAGGTACCAGGTACTAGGTTATCTCAACAAGGCTAGGGAAGATTGGGGATCAGATATTGATCCAAAACAGGAAAACCAAATAGGAAATTCAGATAAAACAAAAACCAGTTCTTGACAGAAATAAATGTACGGTGAAATGGATACATATAATAATTGACAACGGGAGGATAACCCTAGCTCAAACTCACCCAGCCACAACTTGATGGTAGGTTAGGCCTTTACATACCTCATGTACTTGGTGCCATGAGGGCTGTACTCTTCTGCTGGGACACCTCTCTTAGGACACCTCTGCTACTTTTCGAAGCTGAATGGTGTTGGTTTTCTGTGAAAGAATTGTGCTGTGTGAGGCCATTAACTGCGTTCGTTTCTTTTGCTCTTCACGATTGTGTTTATGCAACCAATATAATGTGTTGCGTGACTATTAATTCACCCCATCTTTGGTTCAGGGTTCTCTTCCCTGACTTTAGGTTTGAGTTTTCCTTGCTCTATCAGTTATCTTCTCTGAGGAGTTTGGATTTCTTGTCGTCAAGTCTGCTCCTTTCAGGTTGCCTCACTTCGGGGAAGTGCTTGGGGCTTGTTTCCAATGTGAGGCCTGATGATAGAGAGTTAATATATTTAGGTGTGTGCTTGTATGCATGTTGTGCCTGGCCAGGACTAGTGTGCGTTTGGATCTCATGCTTTAACCAGGCTTGCAGTCATGTTGTCAAGTGATTGGCTTCATACACCTTTTCTTATTGTTTAATTTTCATGGTTTGTTGTTCAATTGTCCAATAAAGCAACCATTATATCTGGCATGTCTGCAGCCCTTGCAGCCAGTTGCCATATGGGTAAGAGGTTTATTTATTTGTTTTAGGGTTCAGGGGTTATTTACCCATGGGCGTGCAGGAATTTTATAGCTAGGCCATAGTGTTGGCCACTTACCCTTGGGAAGACTGCCTTTCTGTAGTACACGCCAACTGCCCAGGGCAACTGTTGGCTTTTGCCCCTGCGACAGCAGTTGTTGACCTTTGTCCTTGTTAGGCAGCTGGAAGTCTTTGCTCTTGTAATGATACTGTAGCTGCAACTGCTACCTAGGTGTCCTGGACATTTTGTGCAATGTTTGTTCCATGATGGGTTATTGCCCCAAATTCTGAAAGGTCCCCCTCAATAACTTCCTGAGCTTAAGCACTGGTATAGCCAAGCTTCAGAAAATTGCACCAGGCCTCTCTAGTTAGAGTAAGTTAGCTAGAGAGCTAGTAAGTTAGAGACCCACTCAAATTTGTTGGGAGTCGAGACCAAAATCTGGCCCTTTCTACATGGCAGGGGAATCTTGGGGATCAGAAATCAACCCAAAACTAAAAAAAAGAAAAGGAACAGAATTTTCCTGAAGACCACCATCCTTAGTGTTCCCAGTTGTGACAGGAAGTCGGTAGTTTTTTAAGGTCCCCCATTGTTCCTGAGGATTTTTTTTACAGTGGAATTTTAAGCTAGCATTTATGACTTCAGCGAGTAGATAATTTTGTAGATTTATTACCCTATATGCAAAAACACACATGTTTCCTGTCCTGCATTTTGGCTTGCTGGGCTAGTGTCTTTTTTATTTGACATTGTAAAGAAGTGTTCTAGATTAATATCCAACTTGTTCAGTATTTTTAACACTTTCGCTGGCATGGCGGGGCACTCAAGTTGCACTGGAAGGTAGGCTGAGCATTCCCGGTGAGCACACAACCCAATGTTAAACTCATTCACCCCAGAATGAGTTTACTTAATAATAAGCCATTGCAAAAATGTTTGCATGTCACCGTTTGTGTCATCACACACACCGGTTTTTGGTTGTATTTTTACGATGCGTGATTGGGCAGCGAAAGTATTAAGGTCTTGATGAGATTAGTTCTATCATGTCTGGTTTGTAGTCTTGTTAGTCTTGAAGCTCTCAACCATTCCTGATATGAGAGTTGACTCAGTTCTGGGTTTTGTAGCTGTGTGGAACTTTTTCCAAAGCAGATGTGCTCTTTTGAAGGTAAGGTCTCTGTGTTTGGGTAAAGAAATCCAATTGGGGCACACCAGATTCTGAACTTGTATACAGTAGTTGAATCACCACTTTCTTTTCCTTAAAGTCAAAAGTTCTTTTGATTACTCATATGGTTAGGTGCAGCAAAACAAGCAACTTATTAAGGGATATTGTTAACTCTGAGGTAAACATGGCAAACAATATCTACTGCGGAGAATCTGTCCTACAGTGATAAATGCACCCGACCAATAGAAGGAAAGTGTAAAGCGGGTCCTTTAATTATCAATAATATCAGGTCAGAACTCATAATGGGCATACTGTATAGCCAAATATTGGTTTGGCAATAAGGCTGCATTGTGTGTACGAGTCGAATACATTACCAGCTAGCATTATTGAGGCTAATAATTTCAAAGGTTTTAAGAATAGGATGGATAAACAAAAGTGAAAATGGTTGTACTGTATCTGAATAGAACCTGCTATGAATGAGCCAGTAGGCCTACTGTTGCATTTCTTATCATTTGTTCTTATGCTGGCCTTAAGTTTGCCAGTTTCCCAAATGCTGTTGATCTTGCCCTATTTTCTTGCACTTGTAGTGTCAGAGCTGATGTTATGCCTCCTCTTAAACACTGCTATTGTTCTGAAACCTATAGCTGGCTGCCTCTCATACTGTAGCTTCTAGTCTTCCCTTCACTTTCCCAACTTTATTACCTTACACTTGCTGTTGTTGAAATCTAACAATGCATTGTCTGCCCACTTTGTCTAGGTCTTCCAGAAGCATTCTTCAGTCCTGATCAATTTATATTCGCCTCATTAATTTTACATTGTCTGCAAATATTGACGTGTGCAATCTACTCGGCCTTTTATTTCTCGAATTCTATCATTAATCTTCTTGACTATCAAACACAAGTTTAGTAGGCTTAAGGCTCTCCCTTCCCACATCTTGTCTCAAGCCACACTACTAGTTTATGTTATAACATGATCTGCCAATAGGTCAACTATCCAGTTCTCTATTATGTACTGCTGAATGAACAGGTAAAAACAGTTAAGGATTGTTACTCAATCATTATTCCCTCCCTAGGGCTCGAACTCAGGCTGATATTACATGCGCATTGTGCAGGGTGAGATTGCTATTGTTGCATCAGACTGTGGTCATGGTGATATGTAGTCTGGCCCCATTGCTTTTATTGTCTCTAGTTACATCAGACGTTTTTTTATCTCCTCAGTGACTACAGTGCTTTCCAGCAATGTTTTAGTACTGATTTCATTCCCCTTACTTGGTCTCCACTAATGATACGGCAACTGTCAGGGTAAGGAAATGTGGTGCTGCACTGGTCTAGCTTAGGTTAAGTTGTTTGCAAAATCTACATGCCGATGTTTTCCTGTGTGTGTGTGTGTGTGTGTGTGGGGTGGAGGGGTGGTAGTGCTGGAATTATATCCATTCGTACATCTTTGTCTGATTCCTATGGTGTTTCTTCCTTAACGGTATAGATTCCTTCCAGATGCCTGTCACCTTTTCTATCTTCATTACCTATCACTTGCTGAGGTTGGACTTGGCTAGCCATTTTTCCCCCTCACTCATGTAGTTTGTAAAGGTCTTCCTCCACTGGGGATCGAACCCGGAACCTTAGGACTACGAATCCCGAGTGTTGTCCACTCAGCTGTCAGGCCCGTCAGGCTAGATTGTTCACATAGATTAGGAACAGCAATGGGCATAGGACTAAGATTTAAAGGACCTTGTTTTTGGCATACCTCCAGCCTGACATATGTCTGACTGTTATTGTCTGTTCCCCTTTTATCAGGTACTCTGACCAAGTTTAGTATCTTTCCAGTTATCTCGGATTGCTTCTCTTGGACAGTATACTAGTCTTCTGTGAGGAACAGTATTAAATGCCTTTTGATAACAAAGAAAAAATGCAGTCTACTCATCCTTCTCTTGTTGCATCATGGCAACTCTGTCATGGAACACTGTCAAGTTAGTGAGGCATGACTTTTTGTCAGTAAAGTAATTGGGGTCTCTGGTTTACAAAGTTTGTCCTCTCCAGTTGCTTCATAAATATCTTCTTGAGTATTTGCCACAGTATTTGCATTTAATGCATGCTAATGTCACTGGTCTATAGCTTAGTACTTCATGAGTGTAACCTTTCTTAATGCCTAAACAGCTTGGCACCATTTGATCAAAACTGAATCGTCTCGGGTGTTGATTTCCATCGAAGATAATACATATAGGCATGTTTCCTTACACCTAATACCTATGTTCACTTAGCAGTCAATAGATTCCTAGGAATTAATGTAATGTTGTGAGTTGCATCCTGGGAAAGGTCAGTTTCCCAGGATGCAACTCGGGAGAAGTTGAAGTCTCAGGAGACTTCAATAACATTAACAGGCTTCCTGGGCATGACAATTGGACACTATTGACAACAATAAGTGACAATGCTACTGAATTGCATGAATGACTTTGAGTTTTTAGCACTTTAATTTTTTTGACATGTGTTGGTGTTTGCTTTGCTTTGCATATTATGGTGCATGTTCTGGGTTAAAGTTCAAATGTTAATTTAATGCTTGTTCCTTTCTGAGTCTTTGTCATTTGTGCATAATCAAATGTCTCATTGAAATGAGACATTTGAGTTGTTTTGAATGATAGATTTTAAAGATAAGATATATGAGATTCCAAAATTTTTTTGCAGACCTACTTTGTCAAGTGCTATGTCATTATTGTTGTCTGTCTATTAAATTTGGTAGCTTGCTAAGAGCAAGAGATGGGAAGCATTTTGAGACCTATCTATAAGTTTCACTGGGATTGCTTGTACAGTATCTGTCTTTGATTCTAAATATGAAATGTTCTTTATCATAATTGACTATTATTCAACTGGTAAAATAGTCATTTAGTTCAATGCTATTTTTTTTGTAATGTTTCAGGGAGGTATGGTGGCCAGAGCGGTATATACAATAAATACGGTAACACCATCCAAAGTGTCCCTCATCATTACGCAGGCTACACCACACACCCGTCCAGTAGTTGTCCTGGACCAGTATCTTGAGCAGTTTTATGAGAAAGTAAGTCCATAGAATAGTGAATAACGAGATGCTCACATGGAATGGTAAGCAAAAAATACAATAGATTGTGTCACGGGGAGTGGGCCGGGGCTCTGCTAGCACTCAGCTGCTAGGGGCTCAAAAGGCTGAATACTCAGCCCCTCCGACTCCCGGGATTCACCGGAGTCTCCTTGGTCACACAGGAGAGGACCAACAATGCCCACCTCCGCAGGTCTTTGCTTCCACCACAAAAGGGGTGCCACTGATTCACCCTGGAAGCCCTTCAGTCAAACACGGGGAAACTACTGTTAACAGTTCCGGCCTAGACCCGTGGAGGAGTGAAGGAAGACTCAGGCTTACCTTATAACCATAACCTCCCTGAGTCTTGCCTGCCAGACAAAAAGGTTGCAGGAACTCCTTTCCCGCCTGTCTTCTCTATCTTCTTCTTAACAAGGTCGCCAGCTGGGTTATTATATCTGCACCCCAGCAATGCAGTTCAGTGGGTGTATTATATATTGTTTGTAGCCAGAAGATTGCTACTCCCATAGATCTGCTACTAGACTGTCGGCCCAGGGTACTCTCCCGGGAAGGTCTGTGTGGCTTTACCTCTCTCTAGCCACCACGTTACTAGTTGCCACCATTCAGGCACTGATACTGATCGGATGGCTAAGGGTACACTTTTATATAGGTCCGTGCTGTCTTACCACTCTCCAGGCAATAAGAACTTCTATAGAGAACGTAGTGTTCCCTAGGTGGTACTATGATAACCTTCGTGTATGCTCATAGAGAAATATTATAATGGAGGCACACTTAAACACAATGATAAAAGTGTGAATTTACTGATGCAAATTACATGATCACACATACAATCACAAGTAATACATGAATATGAAAACAAGGATAATAAGTCTGGAGACCGTCAGCCTCTTCTTCCACGACCTCCAACACTCCTTCAACTGGGCAGAAAGACAAGAGTCCCACATTCTCTCACAGGAGGGCCTCTTCACCACGTCGGCGCCTCTTCTTCACTGTCCTGCCATCCATACACACTGTCCCCTCTGACAGTTCTGGACACAAGCTGCCTTGCAGCCTATTCTACTACTAAAGTATTAATGTCCTATTGCCACATACATAAGTAAATATGTGGCCTAACTAGCCTACTCACACAAGGGGTAATGGGAGGGAAAATGATCTTACATTCCTGGCTCACGACGCCTGTCCCTCGATGGTGTGAGGTTCCCACGCTTCCTGAGTCGATCCTTGACGATCCAGGAACGTTCCACAGGTTCTCAGGTGTCGTGGAGCCTTCGCGTTGTCGCCGTTCCAATTCCTGAGATTCAACTACCCCAATCCTGGTTCATCGATGGGCACTGAGCTAATCACTATTTTCCCACACTCGCCCCTTCCACAAGGCGTTGCTCCTTGTCCTAGGAACGGTGTCGTCCTTCCAAAACCCTCAGTGGATGTGACCCGGTCACAGCTAGGCTTGCCCGCCACACCTTTCCAGGCCCTCAACGTCCAGCGTCGCCGCCCAGCGTCGTCGCCGAGTATTTTCCAAGTTTGGCACTCTTTTGCTCAATAGACTTGGTTCCTTTTTTGCTTCCTAGAAGCGCGGGGTCTCCAATACATAAGATGGGCTGCAATAGCCAGCTCTAATCCACTAAGAAAGGCTTGTAGAGCCTCAAATCCTTGAGAGCTGACCGAGGTGCGTCCTCTCGCCTTCACGGTCAGGTCAACTCTGACGTTGGCGCCGCCTGGGGCACTCGGTGACGTCATCGCGGGCCCTGATTGGTCGCCCGCGACCTAAGTCGGCAATCCGCGATCGGCTAGTGTCCCTTCCAAAACGTCATATCTGCAGTAGGGGATACTCTTTCATTTTATATCAGGGTGCCAATTTCCCCTTACTTACAACTTATAATGTAACTTTCTCCCTTAACTGGCAGCCGGTCTGGTCGCCACATATATCAATAGACTCCCTGAACCTCAGAGAATCAGTAGGGAGAGCTGAATATGACTCTTAAAGCGGGCAAACGAAAGAAATAGGAGAAGGCACCGTAACAATTGTTAAAAAAAAAATTGAATGTAATGAAAGGCCTCTTTCTGGATGGAAGGGGGGGGGGGCCTCAATGGCTCTATCGCTAGCCACACCAAAGATAGCTCTACACCTATAACTCACATCAGTCCTTGCAAGTCATTAAAAGCCTACTGGGGACCAAAGGTTAAAACCTGGCCCCCTCAGAGAGTTACAGAGAGCAGGGGACTCTTGATCACCCTCAACAAAGAATCAAATCCTCAGAAAATTTGCTAAGCATAAGACAATGGCAAGGTTCACAAAGTTATTGTTTTGTTTTTAAGTAAATAAACAATGCTTCAAATGACTCGGCCAGCTATCCACCCAGTAGTTAAGTCATACCTGAATTTACCTGAGGGTCACTAATACAATAGTGGCCTTAATGAGAACAAGAAGCTGGCGGCTTGTCAAAGGTCCCCTCATCTCCCCCCCCCCCATTTGCCCTGATGATTTTTTCCAGCTGGATTTTAAAATTTAACAGTTTGGCATTTACAGCTTTGGTGGGTAGGCAGTTCCATGGGTTTATGTTCCTGTTGGTGAAAAACAATCTCCTGCTTTCAGTCCTGCATTGTGATTTGCTGAGCTTGAACCAGTGCTCCTTGTTTGTGTTACATCTGACCTTTTGAAGAAATTGTCTGAATTAACATCCTCTAAATCATTCGGTATTTTAAAGGTTTCAATGAGATCCATTCTGTCATGCCTGGCTTGTAATGTTGTTAGCCCTGAGGCCCTCAACCGTCCCTGATCCTGGTATACATTCCATAGTAGCAGCCGACTACCACCCAGGTGGCCAGATGGCAGCATCATGGGAGCCGCCATCTCACCATTGTCAAAAGACCTCATTCATGAGCCAAACAAAAGCCAGCTGATGCACCTGGTAGGGAATGGAGGATACAAGGAGCCATTGAGACCCTTCACATTCAATACTGTTTTTTTGGAGGGACCAAATGGTGGCTCCCTGTTGCTAGCTAAGCATAAAGAAAAGAAAATGGGATGAACTAGAGGAGGAGAGCAAAGATAAAACTCCCAAAGGGGTAGAGTCTAGAATGGGAAACTCTACCCAAGGCAACACAAGCCTGAAAAGGACTGGAAATACTGACCAGGTAACAAGCCATCAGGACCTTGTTAGACCTCCAAAACCCCAGAGCCTGGAAATCAGCCCAAAACATATTAGGGGACAAAGTTGCCAAAGCCACAAGCCCAAAATGTCATGGGCAGGAGAGTAGACTGCAGGCTGGCTAAAGTGTATGACCTGTGGATGGGCTGAGACAAGAGACATGGAACAAAGAACTAAAGACACCGGACTGAGAAACAATGTGACCCCCTGAAGTCGCTCGGATTGCATGCAAGCAACAATGGACAGCCACATTCAGAAAAAAAAATTATGAACCCTGGCTGAACGAACCAAGAAGCAATAATCAAAGGACCTTTCCGCAGTCTAACTGGCTCTTTTAGACCTTTTTGTACCTTTTCCCATGTACTGTACTCATTACTGCACGTTATTCCTTACAGTCATTGTATTCCTGAACTCATTATAATATTCTGTATTCTGAAATATACTGCCTTGGTGGTATCTCTTTAATTGTCTGCACCAAAACACTGGTGCTATCTTATATGGAATATTATTCATGTCTCTTATCTCCTTTCAAGGCAAGCGATATTTCAGAGCTAGAAAATGTGCAGAGATCTTTCACTGCATGCATATGGCCAATGAAGCATTTAAATTACTGTAATGACTAAAAGTATTCAAACTGTACTCCTTGGAATGAAGACGAGAATCATATCTCCTAATATATACGTACAAGGAAGATACTGGAAGGTCAGGTTCCAAACCTGCACAATAAAATTACAACATACTGGAATGAGGGATATGGTAAGAAGTGCAAAATAATTCCAGTGAAAAGTTGGCATGGCATAATCACAAGGAGACTGCAGTGTAAACATTAGAGGATCATGATTCTTTAGTCTCCTGCCAACAAATATAAGAAATGTTGCTGGAAGAACAATGCAACCTGTTAAGAGAGAATTGGGTAAGTTTCTGTTAGTTACCAAATTTGCCTGATTGTCATGGCTGTGTGTGCCTTTGGACAACATAACCAAACAACCTCACAGACTAGGCAATCATAGGGAAAGGCTAGCCACAGTCCAAGCTGTAAGGGTAGCGGAACTCAAAATTGTCAACAGATATTATGATAACAAAACATCATACAGGATCGTTAATAATATATTTATTATATTATTTACTAACTAAATATTGTTATTATTGACCATAATTATTATTATTGTTAACAATCATTATAATTTTATTATTATTAATTTTTTTTGAGAAAATCAGTAGATGCCTCAAGGAAGATTTAAACCTCACTTGGTACTCCCATGTGGTGTGGGTTTGTGGGGTAGTGGTCCAGAGCATTTGTTTGGGAGTACCAAGGGAGGGAAGGGTAGGGGGTTCAAATTCTCCTTATGGCTCCTACTGATTTTCTCATTGATGCATCATGTTAATGCAATTTCATTTTGCACTGTTGTTATTTTGCCTTCTTCCTAACTATTATTTTTTCAGGTCAACACGTATTGGATTATGGAACGCTCACTTGATTTAAAAGACGTTGTTCTGGTGTCTGTTGGAGGTGGTAGAAATGATGTGCAAGTGCCAACATCTCACACTATTACTCCTCTTGCTGATGTTGCCACTGTTACCTCTAATGTAAGTTTGTGTGTGTTTACTAGTTGTGTTTACTAGTTGTGTTTTTGCGGGGGTTGAGCTTTGCTCTTTCTGCCCGCCTCTCAACTGTCAATCAACTGTTTACTAACTACATTTTTTTTTTTTTTTTGCACACAACACACACACCCCCCAGGAAGCAGCCCGTGACAGCTGACTAACTCCCAGGTACCTATTTACTGCTAGGTAACAGGGGCACTTAGGGTGAAAGAAACTTTGCCCATTTGTTTCTGCCTCGTGTGGGAATCGAACCCGCGCCACAGAATTACGAGTCCTGCGTGCTATCCACCAGGCTACGAGGCCCCATGTGTGTGTGTGAGAGAGAGAGAGGAGGGGGTGTTTGTTTAGCTTGAATGATCACCAAGCATCACTTTTATCAACGATACTCAAATGATCCCTCAGTTATGAACCTGTGCAACTAGGGCATTAACCAATAACATGCCCAGTACCATATCCACTCTGCCATCAATAACAATTAGTGTAGGAAACTTGTGAGACCTATGTGCATCCTACACTCCACTACTCTCATGGTTCATAGCATCACAAAAGTAAATGTTTACCTTAAATGGTCCCCAATCATCAGTTTTATCAACAATACGTTAATGATCCCTCAGGGTGTTGTGTGTGTGATGCTTAACACAATTCCAGAGACTTGGTTTCCAATATTTTGCTATTAAACATTTAATATTCCTTTCAGGTGCCCTCTTGTTGGTTGACTACTGACCACCAGGCCATTGTTTGGTGCAGACAGCTGGTGTTAGCAACAGTTCGAGCTTTGTTCGACTGTATTGATCAAAGCACTTTGAGTCTCACGACTGACAGGAAGCACATTGTTGATGTTTTTGAGTATCATCTCGCAAAGGTTTGTACGATTTCGTTTATCGTGGTCATAATGTGTTTTCTAGCCTTGTTTATTTTGTCAGTGTGCATATTTCTTTCACACTGACATTATTTCAAACCAAATAATGTAGTTGATGTCACTTCGTATGAAAAACTAATGAGAAGTGTGTGTGCAGCATAAATTTATTTTAGTTTGCAAGTACGTTCCAGCATTTGCCCGATTCATTACAAATTAACTTAATAGGGTTACTTGAATTTGTGTCAACTGATTAACATTTCTATTTCAATACACCACTCCTTTACAAGACTTTTTCATGGATATGAATCTCTATCCTATTTGCCTTATTTTGTATATTAAAAAGTCTAAGTTGTTATGCTCAAAATAAGATGAATAGGGTAGTGGAATTCATATCTGGCAGTGTTGGCAATAAGCCATCTATTGTTATTCTCTTATTTTTATTTATCTTGAATGTATGCATAGGACAACAAAGTTAATCCCAGATAGAGAATTAGAAAGTTTAGTTTACACTGTCTAGAAAGATTACGAGTAAGGGAGACATGATTGAAATACTGTATACAAATGGATTAAAGAAGTTGATACAGGGAATATTAATAAATATTTAGTAATTAGACAGTGACAGTTACTTTGGCTCTGTACTCCAGTGCATTGGAGTTGAAATAAAATAATGCCTATAAGGTTAAAGGGCAGACTTTTACTTAATTTTAGAATATTTACATCTAAATCAGGTGAACCATGTTGGATTTAAAACCCCTTATATACATAGTTCTCCATTGTCAAGGAGCAGAAATCATTATACACACGGCTGCTCGGCTATATCTTGGTCATTTGTGTAATTCAATAGTTCATACACAGGAGAGATAACAAAAAGTACTAGAATTAGAGTGGCATTTGCATTTGGAGTCTGTTGCTGTTGTCCCTTAACATGGAAGGAAAGACTCATCAATGCCAGTAAAGCAGGCCATCATGAGGCTGGTAAATAAGAATATATTGATCAGAGACATTGCCAAAATATTAGGTGTGTCAAACTCAGCTGGTTTGGTGCAGTGTTAAGAAGCAAGAACTCGCCGATGAGCTCAGCAGTAGCAAATGACCTGGTAGAACATGAGATTACTGTTGTGGTTGACTAAAGGATACTTGCATTTGTGCAGACAAAAATCTTTTAAATTGTTAAGCAGATAAAGAACACACACTCAAAGATGTAGGCATAATATGTAGACGAGTTGCCATAAGGAGAAGATAACACTGGCATGACAGAGGGTTCACCACAAGATGGTTATCTGTACCAGTGTGATGGAAAGAGGAAAGTGTGAAGAAAGAAAGAAAAAGAAAGAAACTTCATGTTCCAAGTCATATTATCACATCTGTGGAACATGGCATTGGTATATCTGACAGGGATATGAGGAACCCCTGTACTATGGATAAGAAGGCCAAAATACTGTATTAGAGAAACATGATCATAGATGGGAAAGCAAGTGGCTGGCAGAGGACTGTGATATTGGTGTTAGTGCTGTTTCTGACAAAAAAAGATCAGAAGTGGGAAATCATATAGTCTGTGAGAAACATGAAGAGCCAGTGTGGAAAGAGAAGCGACATAAAAATATTGAAACCTTCTAAGCCTGAGAATTTGGGTGAGGTATTTAGAAGCTATTTACCAATGATCTGTGTATCATTGTTGGCTGGGGCTGATAGTTTTTGGTGCACAGTTACAGTTCGTAGTCGAAACCATGACATTAACCGTGGGCATTGAAGACTTCAAGGTCAGTTCAGGTTGACTATAGAGGTTTAACAGATGGTATGACAGTACTGCACTGTAACTGCATTATAACTGTTTTTCAAGACCAGCTTGTGTTACAAAAGTTACGTGAACATATTAATTTTTCATAATTTTTTATAATTCTTCTTTATATGCATAAAATTATTATATTTGGATATTCTGAAATGTATTGTATATTTTGCTATAAGATAAATCAAGAAAATTAAGTGATAAATAATAACAAAAGGGAGTTTTTGTGGAAAATGTCATTCAGCTCCTTATATATATGCGAGCGAATATCTAACCTGAGTGAAGTCCTCCTCGTCTTTTTGATAATGGATTTTAAGGTCTGCATTATTAATATTGGTGAAGCAATGCACTATCATATCCGAAATGGAACTTTCATAGTAATCAACTTTGCTGTCTGCTCTCCTGATAAACTGGAGTGTATTTTTAAATGTTGTAATTTTGTTTGTATTACTATAATTTAATACATATTTATATATCTTGGTCTACTTTGTTTATTTGGTGTCAGATGTATTATTTGTCGAGCAATCAATTATCCTTGTATAAAACACGTACTTTAATGCACTTTTTCAGAGAATCACTGGAAAACGCTACGTAAGTTCCTTTTACCCTACCTCTATTGAGTTGGACAAGGAGGGAGACTGGAATGAAATAGTGAAGCGCCAGCACACTCACATAGCCCTGACAACACCACGCAAGACCTATCTCGTGATACCACTGAATCCTGGCCATCAGTTTTACCATGAAGCAACCATAGTTGCTACAAATTTGGACAATAAGCACTGGGTTGTAGCTTGTAATGTTGACCATGTGCACAAAGGTACACGGATGTGGTAAGTTTGAGCACGATTTATTGTTGGGATTTATTGCTGTAATGACTAGATTGCTGTGCAGAATGTATTGGGATTTTTGTCTCCTACTGCTATTATCATCAGATTTTTGTTGCTAAATCATGAATATGAATAATTTTCCTCAAATTTTTTTTCTAAAGAAACATGAGGTCACATTGCATGATGTATAGATTTACACACTTCATCTGTGTGCTGTCTGTCTACCTCCTGCTGTGAACATCATAACTAGTATTGTGTTCACTGATATCTGCACCTTGTACATAATTTTTATTGCAGTCGGGATCATCTATGACACTTAGCATTGCAAAATAGTTGCAGTTCATTATTTTATTTATCATTATTAAATGCTGGTGTGGTGCCACTTAATAATGAGGCTGTGCTGTGAGCTGCAGCTGCATGCACCAGCTTTGGTCACTCTGGCAGTACTGAGGGATGCATCTCACAGCCAGGAGGGATGCAGATAATTTTGTTTTTCAAGATGGCATCTGTTTACTGCGAGTCCTGAGGAACAGGACGTGGACTCCGTGTACCCGCAGGAATTTTGAATCGTACAATATACATTACTAATAAATGTGATATGCTGGTGTGCACATCCCCTTTTCCCTGTGTGTGCAGTACAGTTGTTAAACCAGACATTTTAGTACAGTTGTTTGCTAAAGAGCTTTAAGAAAAAAAGAGGATCTTTTTTAAGACAAAAAATAATACAGTGACAGTTGTCAATGTTTAATATCGGGGTAAAATACTCAAATAAATTAATATATAGTGCTCTGTATAATTTCATAGCGTATTAACATAATACAGTGGTACCTCGCATAACGAATTTAATCCGTTCCATGTTCGTCATGTGAAACGGACGTCATACAAAATGAGTGTGCCCCATGTAACCAGTGTGATGCACTGTGTTTATTGTGAAATTCCCCCAGTGTGCATGACATCAAATGTTCTCCAAAATATAATTTTTCTTTGCAAAATGATAAATTACCATCCCTGAACATGTCTATGTAAAAATAATTACCAAATTCCACTTACTTTGGGTGTGAGGGCGTGGAGAAGGTGCGCTGTGACGTCATCAGGAGTTGGTCGCCCGTGTGTGAAGCTCCCAGACACGGTTGCGCAGGCCATTCAAGCACTGCGAGTTGCCACAAATATATTTTCAAATATTTTTTCTATGCATTTCCAATGCGGTTTTATTTGTTTTTTTTATCGTATATGATGCATATTTGTGACCTTTACAATATGTATACAGTAGAATGTTCATAATTTTCCATGAAACTGTGATACATGTGTCAGTAATGTGTCCACAATAAATGTTTAGTCACAATATTACGTGGTAAAAATTCACTAAAATTACAATATGTACAGTTTCACATACTATTTACACAGTAACACACAGTATTACACACTCAGTACTTTGGAGGTGCGTAATAGTCAACGAAGTAGTCCATGGTACACAGCGCGACTTTGCTCTCCTTGCACCAGCTACAGATAGATTTTCGTTTCCTGTTTCATCGTTCTGTGTGCTTGCAAATAACGCACTCGTGTGCACCCTTGGCTTTAGTACTTGTAGGTGGTATGTAGCCAAGCTTGTAAAGCATAAGGTAGTATTGAAACGATTATAGGAAAAGCTCAATTTGTAAGGTAGTCTTGAAAAGATCGCTTTGTAAGGTCCGACACAGGAAGAGATTCAGCTAGCCTCAAAGAGTGTCCATCAGTCAGGAAGAGATTCAGGTATTCTTGAAAATATCAATGAACAACACCACCATGGAAGCCACTAACACTGTTCATCTATGCTACTTGTATCAGATACGTCATCATTGAACGCAGAAAACGATTCATCTATGTATCATCTATATAAATTGGAGATGGCAAGGGTGGGGCTCAGAGCTACAACTGGATACGCTCGCTGTATCATCCTCATAGGTGCTGCATCACTGGCATCCGACCGTTGTGTTACGCCCTTATTGCACCTAGCTTCACCAATGTTATGACCCTTATGTTCTTCAAACAATAGGGGTCTGAATTGCACCGACTGAGCACAGTCTTTCAACACCGTGTGGGACAGGTGTTTGAGAGCCAGAGGCACGTGTGCTACAAATGGTTGCTCACGCAGTACTAACCCAGCCAGCAGCCCTTGTCTTTCATATTCGTTATAACAAAAGGTTCGTTCAGTGTTTGTCGGGTAGGCTGCTCCATTATGACAATCTTTCTTTGTTTCAAATGTGTTCCATTTGTTTTGTATTTGTCACTTACGTCTCAATAATGGAGCAGCCTACCCGAGAAACACTGAACGAACCTTTATGGCATTTGTCCATTTTTCAAATTGTTTCAATAGTTCTTTTATTTTTCGTTTTTTTTTATTTAAGAAACATGGAGCAGCCGACCTGTAGACCACGGAACGAACCTTTTTGACATTTGTACTGGTTTTCAAAATTCTTCATTTTTTTTTTATTATTTACGTTTTTTGTATGTAAGAAACATGGAGCAGCCTACCTGCCGACCACCGAACGAACCTTTTGCTATAAGACAAATGAAAAATAAATATTGAACACATTTGAAGAAAGGAAAATGTCATAATGGTTTATTCAGTGTCTGTAAGATAGGCTTCTCCATTATTGAGACGTAAATGAAAATTACAAAACAAATGGAACACATTTGAAACAAAGAAAGATTGTTATAATGGAGCAGCCTACCTGCCAAACACCGAACGAACCTTTTTGACATTTGTTGTATATCAGACATTTCATTTCTTTTTTCCTACAAAAACGTCAATGCTTTGCAACATCTCGGCAGTCACCCTTTTATATCCCAGCATCATTAGCATCTTTAAACAAGAACAACATAATTTATGTGCATCGTCGGAGGCGTCTAAGAATGTGCAAGAAGCAGCGCGACCCCACCATGTGGTGTTGACGTTACTCAAACCAGCGTTCGTCATACAGGACGATTTGACACTGATTGGGCCGTTCGTTACCCAAAATGTTCGTCTTTTGGGGCGATCGTTATGCGAGGTATCACTGTACAACACTATACAGAATTTATTGTCTTATAAAAAGGTTATTCGATCCTTCACTATTCACTCGGCAGTAAATAGAGGATATAGTTGTGAAGCTAATAATAGATATTTTGGGGAAGACAATATGGCTAAGGCTTAACATAAACTTTGTGAAAGAGACAATCTATCCTCCCAAAATTGTAGAACTTGTAGCTAATGTAGATTGACTGTACAAAATGTGGGCTGTTGTATAAAACAAATGTTCATGTTTTGTATTGTAGGAACTCTAAAGATAACAAAAAGTTAGAGTAACCATCTAATCATCCCCTTGCCTAAATAAACAATCCTAGGCCTACCATATAATCTTAGGCCTAATTTAGCACATGCATGTATTTTACTATGCTTAAGAAAAGTTCGGGTTGGTTGTTGCCTTGTATCTTTGGCTTTCTACAAAATTAATAGTGCAAACCTATGGATTTTATCTTTTGTACTTCCATCCATGGTAGCTATAGATATGTACCATGATTTTGGGATGACTGGTTGATAGGAGAGTTCTTAGTCTGTAAACAAAAGACAGAAGATTCCTGCTGTACAGTCCAGTGTAAAAGGAAAAAGGAATCTCCCTAAATTTGGCTCATTCATACAGTAATTTTCAATTTTTTACTAAGGAGTACAATTATAAGTCAAAGATATGGGGCTGTACCCACCTAATTGTGCTTGCAGGGGTTGAGCTTTGGCTCTTTGGTCCCGCCTATGGGAGAGTCATTGAGTGTATTTAAAATATAATTCTATGGCTGGAGATCAAGACTGTGTATATGAAACTGAAAATTGACGACTTTAAACTGGAAATGTTGATAATTGTTTATCAACAAAGTGGGTTGCCTTGATGCCCTCATTGCAGGACTGGGAATCAACTGTGAATTGATTGTTGTAAAATAATTGTTCAGCTAGTTAAGTGAGGCATTATTGTTTGGTATTACTATAATAATATTGCAAACATTTTAGTAGCATTTCAGTTGTTCATTCATTTCCAAGAATTACTGATGTTTATATATAGATATATGTTATCTATCCTTTACTTTATAATCTCTTTCCATAGCTTGACAGGAGAGAATCTATCGAGCAAAACAAAGAAGATGAAGGGCAAAATGAAGATGGTAGAGCTAGACTTGGGAAGCCTTAGTGAAGCTGGCCATACACATATCATTGTCAGCATTCCTCCCACTGATGAAAGAGTCAGTAAATTTATTTAATTTACTGAGTAGCCATTTTGAGAATTATTTTGTAATTTACTGGCATTTTTGTCTTGTTTTGCATTGTTTAATTTACATTTAGGATTGCAAAGATCCACAAACTTATACATCTCCATTTCTACTTCAGGTGGAGGTTGCCATTGATGTGCACAGTAAAACAGGACGGCAGAGGGCCATCGATGTACCAGTCTTTTTCCGCTCTTTTATGCAAACGTTAATTGTGGACACAACTCCGCAAAAAGCACTGTCATATAACGTAACTCTCAAAGGTCTACAAGACATGTGGCAATCCTTTAAGTTAATTCTGCGACCTCGATCATCATGTGTAACTGAGAAGGTCCCTATGGCTAAAATATATTTGCCTTGGGCTCAGAAAGAGTTTTACCTGCATAGTAGGTAAGAGTTTTGACTTGTATAATGTATTATTCAGGCTCATAAAATTGGAATTGCAAAGATAATATATTTACCGAGTGTAGCAGGCAAAATAAATGGCAGGATAGTAACTGGAAAAGCCAAGGAAATTACTGAGATTGATCAGTGATTAACAAGGTGGGTTCCATGGTAGAAGAGGGTGTGTATATTGGATACTCGCATTGATGCAGCTTATAGAGAAGGCATGTGAGAAGGACTGTAAGGTGTACATGGCATTTGTATAGTTGGGGAAATGCTTATAATAAACGTAATAGTTTATCAGGCTGGACTATAAGTTAATAGTACAAAATCTGGATGTTTTTAGTTTTCAACTGTCCATATTTTGTACATTTTCAATACTGTTGGTATAGGTAGAGTACAGTATTGTACAATACAGTACAGTACTATCATTTGGGAAAGGCAATTTATTTGTATATATCTTACTGTATTGCATAGTATGGTACTATTATATAATAAGTACTGAAGTAGAACTTTTTCAAATCATGCTTGTCATACAGAGTCACAATAACATAGCTAAAGATTTTGCACCCAGCCCACACATCTGAAAGAAACGAAAGCGGTGACATTTCGTTGCATCTTAGACACATTGCGCAACTTAATAAGGGGTCCAGCACAGACTGAAACACTCACTTTCATTTCTTTTCAGATGTGTGGGTTGGGTGCCATATTTTAAGTGTTTTATATAAAATTGTTTTAAAATTAATTTGTTGTGGATTACTTATATCCAGTAATGTTTAAAGTTGTGTGACATGCTTCACATGATTTCATTTTAATTTTTCAGTGGTCCAGGTATATCTTATGTTGCTGAGCTCGACATCCCACGTCTTGATGATAATTCCTCTGCTAGCATTCAGGTTATTCTTAATCCTGAATGTACCTACTCCATACTGTAAGTTTAATAATCGTGTTTGTTGTAATTATGCTGGGATGTGGCAATCCTGTTATATAGGGGTAAGAGTGCATACCTATCATGTGAATTTGAGTGTGTGAACCCTCTGTTTCCTGGCTGTCAAGTACTCCTATACCCAATCTAGTGCCTTTCCAGTTAATTGTCACTCCATCATTTATATTAGTCTCTTGTGGGGGAAGTGTATCAAAAGTCTTTTGGAAGTCTAGGGATATGTAGTTTACCCAACCTTCCTTCTCTTGTCTTATTTGGGTGACCCTGTCATAGAATTCAGTCAAGTTTACTATGCATGATTATTCCTCTCTTAAGCTGTTTTGTGCCTCTGTTATAAAATTTACTCACTCGAAAGTTCTACAGTCCTTTTCCTGATGACTTTTTTCTAGAATCTCGCATTGAATGCATGTTAGTGACACTGGTCTATAGTTTAGTGCTTCATGTCTGTCCCCTTTCTTGAATATTGGAATTACATTTTCCTTTTTCCAGATTTCCAGTAGCTCTCCCATCTGTAAGTGTAATGTTGAACACTATAGTTAATGGGTAACACAAGGTAATCTACCATGGGTAATCTACCATGTACCTGGCAGGAAGCTGCCAGGTATATGGTAGATTACCAACTCTTTCTCTTGTCGGCTTCTTGATATGCTGCCACAGGATGTGTTTGTAGTGTCCACAAATCTTGCTCTCAGTGTTTTCATCTCCCCATGAGGATCCTTTGTTGACCAGTCTATTACCAGACTGTGGACTATTACCAGACTATTACCACACATGTCCACAGTCTGGTGGACTGTGGACACATCTGGTTAAATGTGTCCACAGTCATATTTAACCATGTGGTTAAAATCTGTGGACCCTCATCTCAATAAATTCCTCCCCACAAAAGACAAAATTAGTCTAGGATCTGAAGCCTGCAGTAACTCGGGGCAAGAAAATAAAAGCAGGTTTGTACAGCTGTGTGGGAAATTAAATATAATAAGTGAGAAATAACGCTGGTAATGGTGAAAGATTTTTAAGATTTATGTGAGATATTACTGAAAATGAGTGAAAATGAAGAATGGGTTGAAATTAATATTGTTAGAGAAGAAAGAAATGAAGTGAGGGAAGTAGGGAAGTGGTATTTTGGGCAATGATTGACTTCTTTTATCAAAGCTCACTGTCCACAAGAGTGAAATTCAAGATTGAAAAGGATATAGGTAGTAATTGCCACAATGAAAAAGATATTTTGGAGTAGATTTGTTGTAGAGAATAAGTTTGGCATGATTCCAAAGAATCATTTTTTTTTTTCAATAAGAACTGGGATGGATAGATTAGGGAAAAGCCATGAAAATGAGGTGGTGGGAATAAATAAGGTTCCCCAGAATAAATTGTATTGACTGTAGAATGAAACACTTACTAAATGAAAGTAAGTTATATATTACGAATACGTATTTTAAGCATTGGGGTATACACAAGTATACATGGTACAGGGTGATTAATGAAAAAGTAGAAAATTAGTTTAATCAATCATGTGCTTATGGAGAGAAGCATGTTAAAGTCTGTATGTGATTTGAAAATAACAGGAAGAATGTTAGTTTTTTTTCTGATCCCATAATTGTTCTGTGCAAAATACGATTGCATGGCAAAAAGGTGATGGTACCTAAAAAATAATCAAAGAGGATAAAGAATAAAAGTTGCTTATCCTTTTTAGTTTCATATCTGTGTTTTTGCCTTGACTTGTATGTACTGTACTGTGTTCAGTACATTCCTCGTTCTTCCTACATGGGCACATCTCCTGTGCCAGGTAAGTACGATGGGCTGCTTGGAACTTTTTGTTTCGAGTAGCTGAATCTAAACAACAACAATCTTTCTACACTTGAGTTTTCTAGTACTCTACAGTACAAGCAAATGGTGGCTACTTGACATTTCTGTAAAGCCAAACCATCATGGGTAACATGATTGATTGTGTGCTAGGAATTTGAATTAATAAAATTAAGCATTTTGAAAACTAATACATTAAAGTTGAATTGTTTATTGATTCAGTTTTTACTTTATTTATTTATTTATATACAAGAAGGTACATTGGGTTTGTGAGAGTACATAGCATAGTATTTACAATCTTGTAAAGCCACTAGTATGCGCAGCATTTCGGGCAGGTCTTAATCTAACAGATAATTTTAAGTAGGTAAATTCTAGCAGAATTAATAAAATGATAAGATACATTGCAAGAAAAAAATGAGATGAGAGAGATTAGTAAGTATATTAAAGCACATTGGTATATTAAAGCTCTGATTGATTACATTGACAGCTTGATTGGTAATTTAAGCAAGATTAATAGGCATCATACAGCAGATTGTTAGCACATATAAGAAGACAGCAATGATCACAATGGTAAAGATGTTCGGATTGGGTACATAAAGATTGGGAGATTGGGTAGCAATAGATACAGTGCAATTTTAAAGCAACAAGGTAACAAACTATGAAGATGAAATTAGGTACTTTCTGGGGGGAGCCCCGTCGGCTCCCCGGAGCTATCCCAGGCTGATATGCTAATGTCAGACTTTGGCATCAGTCATGTGTATGGAGTTCTTAGGCCTACCGGGGACCACGGCCAGAACCGGGCCCCCTCAGAGAGGCAAGGGGAGCAATGGCCTATAGAAGCCCCCGTGTAGTTGGAAGCATTCTATGTCTGCCATCGACCGGAACAGGCACCCAGAAAGGTAAGCGCCCCAAAACAAACCCCTATTCTGGTTAAAATTGCTACCAAAAACCGAACTAGTGGATAGAACTCCCCAACCGAAAACAAGCAAACTAGTGTGACGTCACACACTGCCGCGCTGCTGTCTGCGCAGCTCCCCCCTCCCCGGGAGGGGGAAAGGGGAGCCCCAGACCCCCCGCGCCGGCTACCCACACCTCAGTTCTTGAGGCTGATGCTATAGGCGATGGTCGTGTGCTTTGGCTCCGGTGTCGCTACTGCACTGTGCTTTGCGTGTGGTGTTAGTTTTGTGGGTGCGAGAGCCAGGAGTTATCTTCAGTACTCGGGCTGCATGCGCCTAGGGCTGCCTTCCCTCGGTGCCCTGTAAGTACTGCCCTTGGGGCTTGGGGCCACCTTCCACAGGCTCCTCGGGGTCTGCCTCTGCTGGTCCGTTTTACCTTTCGGTTTTTCGGCCGCCTGTTGGGCTCTTGGGTGTTCTGTTCTCCCTTGTTACCGGCAGGTAAGAGGCAGTTTGCACTGGTAGGGGCGCAGGGTGCTGCTCAGCTTGTATTTCCCGACATCGCGGCCGGCTCTGTTCCTTGGGGTTCGCTGTCCTCTTGCGGGGTTTTGTTTTTCTTTTTGTTTTTGCCTGGTGGGGGGTTCTGTCATTTTATTCAGTTTGTTTTTGCCCTTCCACTGTTCTCCTTGGTGGCGCCCCCTGCTAGGCCCTCGTGAGTGTACACGTCCCTGGGGTTCAGCTTTAGAAGTTCTTTCAGCAGATCGGGCCGGTACGTCACGTAGCTGGTTCGATCTTCTCCTCGAGTCTTCGCGTATGGTTTTTTTGACTCGAGTCTATCATCATCTCTATGGTGATCAGGTGGCCTCCTTGTTGGTGTCCCACCTGAGGGCTTCTTCTCGGCGGCAGTATGAAGTTTCCTGGCGGTCCTTCCGTTTCTTTTTGCGTCTTCGTCGTGTTAGCTCCTTGTCTGTTCGGGTGGTCTTGTCCTTCCTCTCGTGGTTGTTTCAGGACCGTCATCTTATGCCTAACACTGTTGCTTCGTATCGTGCGGCGCTGGCGGAGCCGCTTCAGCTTGCTTTCGGTATCGATGTTACGTCTGCGCCGTTTCGCAAGCTGTCTCGTGCATTGTTTCACCTCCGGCCTGCTCATGCGTCGCCTGAGCCGTCCTGGTCTTTGGACAGAGTGCTCGCTTTTCTTTCATCTCCTCATTTCGTTGTGGCCCCTTCGGTCCAGGATTGTTTTTCCAAGGCACTTTTCTTGTTGGCTTTGGCCTCTGGGGGTCGGGTAGGGGAGCTTCATGCTCTCCTCCGGCGCAGGGGTTTCTGCTCTTTTGGTCGTGGTGATTGTTTTGTTCGTTTGCAGCCGTCTCCTTCTTTTCTGGCGAAGAATGAGACTGCTGCGTTCCGGAGGGGTCCATGGGTGGTTGATGCTTGGTTGGTCAGGCCGGGGGTGCATCATGTTTTGTGTCCGGTTGCGGTGCTTCGCCGTTATTTGCGCGCCACAGCTTCTGTGTCCGGGGACGCGCTGTGGGTTCATCCGGTTTCCCTTCTTCCCTGTTCGCGGGTTCGGGTCTCTCAGGTCGTCCGCAGGGTTATTAGGTCCAGCCAGCCTGCGGTCTATCCCCGTGCCCATGACGTTCGTAAGTTCGCGGCTCTTGCTGCCGTCTTTGGGAATATGTCTTGGTCTGATATTCGGGCGCGGGGATTTTGGCGGTCGAACAGGGTCCTGGCTGCTCGTTACCTTGTGAATGTCCCTGGGCCTCGTCGGGCCTGTGTTGCTTTGGGTCGGCGGTTGCAGCCAGTTGTCTCGGCTTCGAGTTGAGGGGTGAGCGACGACCGCCTCCCGGGTAAGTCCCTCTCTTTCTGTCTGTGGGTAGTTAGCTCCGGGGAGCCGACGGGGCTTCCCCCAGAAAACCAGTGTTGAATGTAATGAAACGCCATTTTCTGGGTGAGTCCCGGAGGCTCCCCGGCATCCCTCCCTCCCTCCGGTCGGCGTTTTTTCGCGTTTTTGACATCCAGCCTCAAGAACTGAGGTGTGGGTAGCCGGCGCGGGGGGTCTGGGGCTCCCCTTTCCCCCTCCCGGGGAGGGGGGAGCTGCGCAGACAGCAGCGCGGCAGTGTGTGACGTCACACTAGTTTGCTTGTTTTCGGTTGGGGAGTTCTATCCACTAGTTCGGTTTTTGGTAGCAATTTTAACCAGAATAGGGGTTTGTTTTGGGGCGCTTACCTTTCTGGGTGCCTGTTCCGGTCGATGGCAGACATAGAATGCTTCCAACTACACGGGGGCTTCTATAGGCCATTGCTCCCCTTGCCTCTCTGAGGGGGCCCGGTTCTGGCCGTGGTCCCCGGTAGGCCTAAGAACTCCATACACATGACTGATGCCAAAGTCTGACATTAGCATATCAGCCTGGGATAGCTCCGGGGAGCCTCCGGGACTCACCCAGAAAATGGCGTTTCATTACATTCAACGCTGGTTTTTTAGTTTTGTTTTTGAATGACCCAAAAGTTGGACAGTTTTTCAATTCATTAGGGAGTGAGTTCCGTAGACTGGGTCCCTTTATTTGCATAGTGTGTTTACACAGATTAAGTTTGACTCTGGGGATATCAAAGATATATTTATTTCTGGTGTGGTGATAATGGGTCCTATTACATCTGTCCAGGGAGAGTTTCAGAGTAGGATTTGCATTTAAGAACAGGGGTTTTGTAAATGTAGTTGACACAAGAGAATTTGTGGAGTGAGATTATGTTTAGCATGTTTAGGGAGTTAAAAAGGGGCCTGAGTGTTGTCTGAAAGCAGAATTTGCTATTATTCTGATAGCAGATTTTTGCTGGGTGATGATGGACTTGAGGTGGTTTGCAGTGGTTGAACCCCATACACAGATACCATAATTAAGATAGGGATAGATTAGTGCATAATATAGAGAGATGAGAGCAGAGTTAGGTACATAATATCTGATTTTGGAGAGTATAACAACTGTTGTAGAGATTTTCTTAGTTATGTGTTGTATGTGGGTGCTGAAGTTGAGTCTCTTGTCTAGGAATAGGCCAAGAAACATTCCATCATTTTTATTACTAATGTTTACATTGTCTATCTGAAGCTGAATTGCATTTATAGATTTGCTTCCAAATAAGATGTAGTAGGTCTTTTCTATGTTAAGTGTTAGTTTGTTGGTTGACATCTATAAGTGGACTTTTTTTTTTAGTTCATTATTAACAACAACATTTAGTGTATGTGGGTTGGGGTCAAAGTAGATGAGGGGTAGTAGATGATGGTAAACAGAGTAGATGTTTGCTGATGATCATCAGCAAACAATACAGGTTTCAGAATGTTAGAGACATTAGACAGATCATTAATGTATATAAGAAATAGGAGAGGTCCCAAGATGCTGCCCTGTGGCACTCCAACGGTTATTGGTAGAGTAGGAGAGATTATACCATTGATGGCTACACATTAGTGTCTATCACAAAGATAGGATTGGATATAGTCCAGGGCATGGCCACGGATTCCATAATGGTGGAGTTTTCGTAAGAGGTAGTTGTGATTAACAGTATCAAAGGCCTTTCTCAGGTCAATGACGAGTCCAATCAGAAACTCGGTCCAATCGGAAGTTCTGTAGTTGTATGGAAACCTAGGAAGCCAAAGCCATCAAAACATGTAGCTTCCAATTATGTTCATTGGGGTACGGTATTTTGAACATAGAAGTACAGGAACTCAAAATTACAACAGGTAACAGAGCCACTGGGAGCCAAGTGGTAGACTAGCAAAGAAAAAGAGACTTTTAAGGCTTGAGTTTAAATAATAATAATTTGTTTTTAATAAGTGAAATGAATAAAATGTGATAATATATTTTTTCAGTATTCAAGGCAGCTTGGTTGGTGTGTTTCGGCGCTTAATGTGGCTGTACGGTTCCCAGATTCCAACGTACTGTGCTGTGCATCTTCTTCTCACCCTGGCTACGCAGCTGCGGGTGAGATTTGCACATTTCCTTGCTTTGCTATGTATCTTTATACAGTATTCAGTACTGTATTATATTTATATTCAGGGCTTCATTTAATCCTTACACTGCTCCAATCATATGCAATTTTTTCCCCATTTGATTTGTTAACTATTTTTAGACATACAGAGCTTTTTGTGGTGCAGTACTTTAAACAGCTACACTGTTTACTGGTTAATGAGGCAATATTAGGGTAATTTATACTTAGGTTCCGAGAAACTGGTTAAAGTAGAATACTGCATGTGGTATTTTATAGACTTCTGTTCACTCACAAGTCGAGTAATTACTCCAGTTACTGTAGACCTATGTTAGTGCCTAAGAATCCAAAGAATGGCAAAATTTTATTGGGGCATTTCAGTATGAATAGAAGAGGAAAACTTTTAAAAAGTTGACACATTTAATTTAACCATTTACCTGCATATTTAAATGTCTGAAGGTTGAATAATTTTTAAAAAGGCATATTGAATATTCAAAGAGAGAGAACAGCTATTTTCCAGAAAAGGTCTGAATAGAATTTTATTGGCCCCATTGGGGGCCAATGAACATGGGGGTTGCACACAACCACTATCGGTCAGTGCTCACTAGCATCTAAAATATAATAAAGCAGGTTATTTGTTTAACCAGTTACTAATTGTTCCCATCACTTTTCATTCACACCCACACTCAATTCTTGGCCAAAGACACACGCTCAAATTCTCATGGATGTAGTTCACTGCATTCAAACAGTAAACACATACTATGTATCATAAAGTGAAGTAAATATTATGTAAGAGTTTCTGGTGACATTCATTGACTGTTAAATAGTGTACTATTTAAAATGTTTCTTGTTTTGTCAAATATCAGCTACACACAATAAAGCCTTTGCTCCCCCATTCTTCTCCCTAAACCACTCTCAACCCACTAAATTTCCTACTCATCTTCCAATATATCTGTAGGTAACATCATGTACTAGCAGTCTTCAACTTTGGTAATACAGGGTACTCTTCAGGAATGAAGTTTATACTCAGTATTTGCTGGCAACAATTATTGATGAATTAATATGAAAACTAACTCTTAATGCCCCTCTTAACCTATTTCTAAGTTTACTGTACTGACTTCTAAAGAATTTGTCAATCAGTTCATATCCCCATCCATATTAGGCTTGACCTCTTTCTTTGCACTGTGTGTTGAACATTTCTTAATACTATTCAGTATTGCTTACTTTCCACCACACTAAACTTTAATAGGGTTCATGGTTAAGGATTCATAGTTTATTAAAGAATTGCTATTAGATATGGGCTACGGAAAAGAACACTTTTGCACAGCCTCTCTATACGTATCTTCCAAACCAGGACTTTTCATTATACAGTACCATCCACTTTCCTTCCTTGAATCACTCAACAATTAACGAACAGATTCCTGGTGGTCAGTCTCACACCTTAGGTATGGACACTGTTCAGTAATAACTAGCATGTCTCCTTTCACCCCTGATTTTTCATTTTGAACTTTTTTCATTACCATTAATATATTTTGTTTATATTTATGGAACCTCTTTCACATGCACATAAATACAATTTCAAAAAATCATTATTATTTTTATTATTATTATTATTATTATTATTACAGAATGGTATTATTATTATTATTGTTGTGGTTTTATCCTTTTTATCCCTTGCATGGACTAGGATGGTAATAGCCCAGAGAATATAGAGTACCTAATACTAAACAAGCAAGTTTCTCAGTGCATATGGCTGCCACATTTTTTTACATGTGTGAAGAACAAATTTTCAGCAATTTCCGCTCCTAGTATGGTAATTGAAAGTACTGTACTGTATGTATTCGTGTTCAAAATTACATAATAAATACCTAATGACTGAAGGCATTAACACGCGATTTCAACCTTCATTTTCCCGAGACTGGTTTGTGGTTTGTATTGGAACAAAAAGTTGCCTGTGGAAATGATTCTTTGCCCCGTTATCTCTGGGTGCCTAATTTTCTTCAAGGTGTTGCCTGTTATGTTATGCTTTCTAGCCAATGTGTGTGGCCCCTGGCTCCCAATAGGCAAGGTTGGGTCCGAGAGGCCTAGTGCATCTTCCAGTTGTGACTGTGCCAGTAATCATCTGCAAGAGCTAGTGAGGGCTGTGCAGAAAAGAGCATTTCATTACGGTCACTGTTTGATTATTGTGCCCTAGGAATTGTGAATTTGCATTGTTAACAGTTTAGTACCTTGGTTCTTGGTGAACAGCTCAAAGTAAAGTAGTTTAAATATAATATGTTGAGATATGAAGAGCTGTGGTTTATGAATTCCTTTCAAATTATCAGTCTCGGGAAAATGAAAGTTGAAATCGCGTGTTAATGCCTTCGGTCATTAGGTAATTATTATGTAATTTTGAACACGAATTGAAAACAAAAGTATTTAAGTATGGTAGTTAAACTTGTAAAATATTGTGACAAACATTTTTGGGCAAAAGGAAGTTATAGATCATATTTTAGGTCCAATTGTGTCAGTACGTAATGTTACACTAGACATTATGGTAATAGGTAAAGTCTCTTTTCCGATATTCTTATCCATATACAATGTCATACACAACCCTCTACACTCCTCCATACACAGCCCTCTACACTCCTCCATACACAGCCCTCTACACTCCTCCATACACAGCCCTCTACACTCCTCCATACACAACCCTCTACACTCCTCCGTACACAGCCCTCTATGCTCCTCCATACACAGCCCTCTATGCTCCTCCATTCACACCCCTCTACGCTCCTCCATTCACAGCCCTCTACACACTTAGAGAAGATCCAGAGGTATGCCACCAGACTAGTCCCAAAGTTGAGAGGTGTGAGTTACAAGGAAAGACTACATGAATTAAAACTCATGTCCCTGAAAGACAGAAGAGTTAGTGGAGACATGATGAAAACCTCTTAAAAATTCTCAGGGAAATTGACAAGGTGGACAAAGACAAACTATTTAGCATGGCCATAATACGAACAAGGGGACACAGGTGGAAACGTAATACTCAAATGAGTCACAGACACATTAGAAAGAACCTTTTCAGTGTCAGAGTAGTTGACAAATGGAATGAATTAGACAGTAATGTGGTGGAGGCTGACTCCATACACAGTTTCAAATGTAGATATGATAGAGCCCAATAGGCTCGATGATCTGTACATTAATTGAATGACAGTTGAGAGGCGGGACCAAAGAACCAAAGCTCAAACCTTGCAAGCATAACTAGGTAAGTACACTTCTCCATACACAGCCTTCTGCACTCCTCCACACACAACACTCCTCCACACACA
The DNA here is from genome assembly GCF_040958095.1 of Procambarus clarkii. Taxonomy (NCBI): domain Eukaryota; kingdom Metazoa; phylum Arthropoda; class Malacostraca; order Decapoda; family Cambaridae; genus Procambarus; species Procambarus clarkii. The sequence goes on from NC_091224.1 coordinate 25,897,228, forward strand.
ACCCTCTACACTCCTCCACACACAACCCTCTACACTCCTCCACACACAACCCTCTACACTCCTCCACACACAACCCTCTACACTCCTCCACACACAACCCTCAACACTCCTCCACACACAACCCTCTACACTCCTCCACACACAACCCTCTACACTCCTCCACACACAACCCTCAACACTCCTCCACACACAACCCTCTACACTCCTCCACACACAACCCTCTACACTCCTCCACACACAACCCTCCACACACAACCCTCTACACTCCTCCACACACAACCCTCTACACTCCTCCACACAGAACCCTCTACACTCCTCCACACACAACCCTCTACACTTCTGTAATATCACCCTTGTCACTCATTCTCTCTGTCCTTCCATTTCTTATCTCTTCTCTTAATTCAGCTATTTTCCTCATCCTGCCTTTATCCATTCTTTCTACATACCTTAACTATCTAGTTCCATTTGTTTTTCAGAGTTAACAGCCAACCGTCAACAGTTATTTTGTGCTTCCTGTACCTCCTCCTTTGGATTTATATAACCATACCTCACTACTATACATTAAAGTGAACATACAGCAGAATTTGGCATGCCCAAAGTGTTTTTTTTCTGGGGGGAGCCCCGTCGGCTCCCCGGAGCTTTACCGGCTGATATGCTAATGTCAGACTTTGGCATCAGTCATGTGTATGGAGTTCTTGGGCCTACCGGGGACCACGAGCCAGAACCTGGCCCCCTCAGAGAGGCAAGGGGAGCAATGGCCTATAGAAACCCTCGTGTGGTTGGAAGCATTCTATGTCTGCCATCGACCGGGTCAAGCATCCAGAAAGGTAAGCATTCCAAAACAAACCCCTATTCTGGTGAAAATTGCTACCTATGCCGAACTAGTGAATAGAACTCTTCAACAGAAAACAAGGAAACTAGTATGACGTCATACGTCACCGCGCCGCTGTCTGCGCAGCTCCCCCCTCCCCGGGAGGGGGAAGGGGGAGCCCCAGACCTCCCACGCCGGCTATCCACCCATCAGTTCTTCGGCTGATGCTATAGGCAATGGTTATGTGCTCCGGCTCCAGTGGTTGTTTCAGCACTGTACCTAGAGTGTGGTGTCTGTTTTCTAGGTGGTGCGTGAGCCGGGAGTGATTCTTCAGTACTCGGGCTGCATGCGCCTAGGGTTCCCTTCCCTAGGTGCCCTGTAAGTACTGCCCTTGGGGCTTGGGGCCACCTTCCACAAGTTCCTTGGGTCCTGCCCCTGCTTGGCCGTTTACTGCTTGGTTTTCGGCCGCTCTTTGTGTGCTCGGGTGTTCTGTCTCCCTGGTTCGCCTTAGAGTAAGGGGCAGTGTTTGCACTGGTGGGGCGCGGGGTACTGTGCAGCTTGTCTTTACCAATCATAGCGGCCGGCTCTGTTCCGCTTGGGTACGCTGTCCTCTTGCGGGGTTTTCTTTTTCTTTTGTTTATATACCTGGTGGGGGGGTCTGCCTTCGTTCTTGCCCCTTGTGTCCCTTGTGTTCTGAGTATTTCTGGTGGTACCCCCTGCTAGGTCCCCGTGAGTGTACACGTCCCGGGGGTTCAGCTCTTAGAAAGTTCCATCTCCTTGTGCCGCCTGGGTTTCGGTGGTCGCGCCCGAGATCTTCTCGCGGCTCCGCCTTTTTCCTGGGCTCGGGGGGGCCTTGTCGGGGCTGCTTATGTTCTGCCTCGTGGTCTCGCCTCCGGTTGGTGGTCGGGTGGCTTCGTGGTAGGTGTCCCACCTGCGTGCTTCTCTTGGCGGCAGTATGGGGTATTTTGGCGGTCCTTCCTTTTCCTGTCCCTTCTTAGGTGGTTCCTCTTGTTAGCTTGGTTTACTCTCGGCTTGGTTTTCTAGTGGGGGTTGGGGGCCGTCGTCTTGCCACATACTGTCGCCTCTTTTCGTGCGGCGCAGGCGGAGCCGCTTCAGCTTGCTTTCGGTCTTGGTGTTGCTTCTGCACCGTTAGTCAGCTGTCTTGTGCGTCATTTCACCTCCGGCCTGTTCGTGCGCCGCTTGCACCATCCTGGTCTCTGGTCAGCGTGCTCTGTCTTCTCCTCGGTTGGTAGTGCCCCTTCGGTTCCGGTGTGTTTTTTCGTCGGCTCTTTCCTTTGGGCCTTTGCCTCTGGGGGTCGGTTCGCTGAGTTTTCTTGCTCCTTCGGTTTTAGCGTTTTGGTTGTTTGATGGCAGCAGTCTCCATCTTTTCTGGCGCGGGGTGGGGCTGCTGCATTCTGGAGGGGTCCAGGGTTTGTTGGTGCTTCGTTGGTCGGGCCGGGGGTGTGTCGTTTTGTGTTCAGTGGCGGCCCTCCATTGTTGTTTGCGTGCCACGGCGTTTGGGTCCGGAGCGCGTTTTGCGTTGATCCGGTACTGTTCTTCCCGGTTCGCGGGTGATGGTGTCCCGGGTGGTCAGCCGTGTTCTTGCGGCTAAGCTGCCTGTGTTCTTCCCTCATGCCTGTGGTGTTCGTGGCTTCGCTGCTCTCGCTGCCGTCTGGGCGACGTGGCCTTGCAGTCTTTCGGGCATGGATTTTTGGTGTTCGTGCGGGGGCCTTGCTGCTCGTGGTTCTCGTGTTGTTCCCGGGATTTTCGGGGCTGTGGCGCCTTGGGTTGGCGTTTGCTGCCGGTTGTCTCGCCTCCTTGGGGGGTGCGTGGTGTCCGCCTCCCGGTTTTGTCCCTTTGACCTTCCTCTGTGGGTAGTTAGCTCCGGGGAGCCGACGGGGCTCCCCCCAGAAAACCAGCGTTGAATGTAATGAAACGCCATTTTCTGGGTGAGACCCGGAGGCTCCCCGGCAACCCTCCCTCCCTCCGGTCGGCGTTTTTCGCGTGTTTTGACATCCAGCCTCAGAACTGATGGGTGGATAGCCGGCGTGGGAGGTCTGGGGCTCCCCCTTCCCCCTCCCGGGGAGGGGGGAGCTGCGCAGACAGTGGCGCGGTGACGTATGACGTCATACTAGTTTCCTTGTTTTCTGTTGAAGAGTTCTATTCACTAGTTCGGCTTAGGTAGCAATTTTCACCAGAATAGGGGTTTGTTTTGGAATGCTTACCTTTCTGGATGCTTGACCCGGTCGATGGCAGACATAGAATGCTTCCAACCACACGGGGGTTTCTATAGGCCATTGCTCCCCTTGCCTCTCTGAGGGGGCCAGGTTCTGGCTCGTGGTCCCCGGTAGGCCCTAGAACTCCATACACATGACTGATGCCAAAGTCTGACATTAGCATATCAGCCGGTAAAGCTCCGGGGAGCCTCCGGGTCTCACCCAGAAAATGGCGTTTCATTACATTCAACGCTGGTTTTTTTTCTCTCAAAAACTTTCAGTGCCTCCATTCCCCCCCAAATTTATTCTAGGTACTAACAAATTGTATTCTCTTGAGCTGTTTTCCATTCATCCAGATTTCACATTTCTCCTCCACTCTTTGTTAAATTGAACTATCTTTGTATTTTCTGGGGGTAGTCCCTTCGGCTCCCTGTAGCTATCTGGGTTGATATGAATGTATTAGACCCTGGCATCAGTCAGTGTGCATGGAGTTCTAGGCCTACTGGGGACCACGAGCCAGAACCTTGCCCCCTCAGATAGGCACAAAAAGCAATGGCCTATAGAAACCCCCATGTGGTTGGAAGCATTCTATGTCTGCCATTGACCGGATCAGGCACCCAGAAAGGTAAGCGCCCCAAAACAAACCCCTATTCTGGTTAAAATATTGCTGCTGAAAGCCGAACTAGTGGACACAACTCCCCAAATGAAAAGGAGCAAATGAACATGACGTCACCATGTCACCGTGCTGCTGTTTGCGCACCCTCCCCCCCCCTCCCCAGGAGGGAGAAGGGGGAGCCCAGGCCCCTGTGCCGGCTATCCATCCTGCAGTTCTGTGGCTGATGTGGAACTGATAGTGTTGTGTGCCTTTTGCTCCAGAATTTTCCAGTTCTGTGCCTTGTGGTGTGGTGCTGTCTACTTGTGGTGTTGTGAGCCAGGAGTAATTTTTCCAGTACTCGGGCTGCTTGCGCCAAGGGTTCCCTTCCCTAGATGCCCTGTAAGTACTGTCTTTGGGAGCTTGGGGTTGCCTTCCACAAGTCACCTTGGGAGCTACCTCCACTGTGTCTTTTGCTGCACCTTGCGAGACCTCTGTGTCAGAAGTTCATAGGGATTGCAGGAGTGTTTAATCTGTCAGTAGTGACAGCTCTTAACCTTCCTTGACCTGTCACTAGTGAGAGCAACAGGTGACATGCTGTGCGTGTACAAATGATTTATGTTACTTGCATGGAGAATTGGGCTGTTATCATAGATTGCAGTGCATTGAATTGATTGATCAATAATGTCATTGTGTGACACTGTGGTTCTCTCTCTTTACAGGGATCCAGTAATTGGGTAATTCATTGATTGTTACTCATTGGATTATTTTGTCTGTGTGACAAGTATTATTCTCATTTGTGTATTATTGTGCATTGTATTGTGTTGTGTTGTAGTGTAGTATCCTGTTAGTGGCTTGTCAAAGGGGACAAGCAATAAGTAATCCGTCTGATTATTTATCGAAAAGTCATTAATGTAGTCATTATTGTCATTGGTTGCCAGCTGTCAGTTTGACAGTGTACAGTATTGAGGAGTTAATTGATTGTTGTGTCTAGTGATAAACAATAAATTAACATAATTGTCTTTGATGGAACACTTGTCAGTGTGACAGTGTATTAAATGTTAATTGATTTGTTGACTGTCTAGTGACAGTGATTAACATAATTGTTGGTGATTAATTAACATAAATTGAGTAATTGTTAATTATCTTTGAATGCCGTCCGAGTAATGTGTGTTTTAACTTAATTGATTGAATGTCTTGATGACGTTGATTGTTAAGCAATTGTTGTTGTTGCTGTGTTTCATTTCATGTGTTCATGTCATGTTTTGGTGTTTGATTTGACAAGAGTGTGCACGAAGTACTTCAGGTTAGTTAACGTTTGTTGATGACCTGTCCAGTGGGTCGAGGTCTTGTGTGTCTATATATCTGTCAGGTGGTGGGTCAGGAAACCTACTGCAACAGTGGTGTTTGACAGATTTGAAATGAAACTCTTGAATTAACGTAAAGTGGGTGGCTGTGTATTAGAATGTAAGTTTGTTGAATAAATTGTTATTTTGTTTACACAGGCCTTTTATGTCATTCCTCATTCTGCAGTACTGCCACCCTTATTCATATTGTAACTTAACCAATGTGCTCGAGTTGGTTCAGGATTCCAGCCCCTAATCTCAATCACTGAATATTAAATTCGGTGTGAGAATCCATCCTCTGCCTGCTATGTTTGCTGCGAGTTACAGAGAGAATGACCCAGTGAGAGAAAGTCTTGTAGTGTATTGAGGAGGGGAAGACCGCCTTGGTCTTTATCCTTCTCCTGTACTACTGGATCTTTGGCGGTTGCTCTCACTTTTCGGAATGCCAATTTCGCATCAGGCTTCCCTGCATGGGGCCTGTGTGTGTTTGTAGTCAGTCCGGAAGTTGAATCTCACATCTGGCTTGAATGCAACTTGGGGCTAAGGCACTAAGCAGTAAATTCTCCCATAGCCAGGGGGAAGTAAAGTATAATCTCCAAGTCCTGGCCGCCCATTATTTGGTTAACGTTCCTGCTCATGGGCATTCCTGTGTTGCTTTGGGTCATAGATTGCAGCTATTTGTCTTGACTTCACGTTGAAGAGTGTGTGGCGGCCGCCTCCCGGGATAAGTCCCCCTTTTCTCTGTCTTTGGTTATGTAGCTCCAGGGAGCCTTAGGGGCTTCCCACAGAAAACCAGCGTTGAATGTAATGAAATGCTATCTTCTGGATGAGCCCCGGAGACTCCCTGGCAACTCTCCTTCCCTCCGGTCGGCAGTTTTTCGCGTTGTTTGATGTTGTTTTGCTTCCGAACTGAACTGCTAGGTAGCCGGCGTGGGGAGATCAGGGGCTCCCCCCTCCCTCTCTTTGGGGGGGGAGGGGAGGGCTGCACAGACGAGCGACACAAAAATGGATTGATGTTTGCTTGTTTCCATGGGATTGGAGGGAGTTCTGCCTCTCTCTTTGGTTTTTGATTTTTAGTTGTAATTTTCTTACCATGTGGGGTTTTTGTTATGCCTACCTTTCTGGGTGCCTAACCCTGGTCGATGGCAAATGAGAAAAAACCCAACCACAAGGGGGTTTTCCAGGGCCATTGCTCCCTGCACCTCTCTGGTGGGCGGAGTTCTGGTTCGTGGTCCTCGGTAGGCTGAACTCAATAGACTAATGCCCCGGTCTAATATATCACACATTAGTCTGATAGCTCCAGGAAGCCTCAGGGGCTCAAAAATATAGCATTTCATTACATTCAACGTTGGTTTTCTCTGGGGGAATATTGGAGATTAAGACATTAAATAATATTGAGGATTAAAGGTTACATTTTGATCCTTGAACTTTAGAATTGGTTGGTTGGTTGGTTGTGTGTGTCAGTTGTTTATAGGCCTCAATATTGTTGTTTTAGATTTAGAAAAGGCTTATCAGTATCCGTACTTTCAATTATTTTAATTTACAGCGTCTGTCTTGTCTGTCTTATCATTAATGGTTCATCATTTCAAAAGTTGACTTTGTGCACATTGTATATACAGTGCTTTTTCATGCTTTTTTGTGTGTGCATTAAATATGTGATGTCCTTTGTATTATATCCATTTAATAATTATTTCTCCTCTTTGATTTTTTTTTTTTTTTTTTTTCAGACGATTGGGAATGATGGTTACTGTCCATCCTTCTTTTCATCCATGCTTACCCTCTCACCATTGGCCATTGTTCCTTTTATAAAGATCAGCAGCATTATATTGAAGTAAGGATTAGGGCACATTCAAGTATTTGTATCATTGTCTTATTGTTGCATATTAAAAGAGCCATGCATTATTTTCAAGCCAACTTTGTTAAAGTTGAAAGATTTGATAGATTATGAATGTGCTGAGTTTGTATTTTTCCTTAAAATGTTCCCACAAGTTTTGCTTTGTGTGGCTAAATATTTTGTCATCATATTTCAACTGCACTCTGTTATACACTCTGCTATGGCACAGTTACCACGGTGTTTCCACACCATGAGGATAAGGGGGAGGGGGTGTGGTAAGCTGTAGAAATAGGTGCTCGATGCGTAACTGCCAGGAGACTTCTTAATTAAATTTGTCTTCTTTTATGGAATGCCACCATACAGATACAAGCTTGTTTTGGTACAATATTTTATTTACTTATTTATTTATTTATACAGTTATCAAAGCACCACAAGTTTGTATACTGTATATTACATTCCTTTGCATGTAGTCTAAATATTTTACCTTATCCTACTTACATCATCATACATGTGTGTGTGTGTGTGTGTGTGCTTAACAGGTATTCCTTCCTCTATATGTTTTATGAATATGAAAATAATTGCTTTGTTACAGTTAGTCTCACAATGTAGTATTCCAGTCTAGCCAAGAAACATTGCTGTTGAATGCAAGCCTAGATGTATGTTTCAATAGTGTTGCCTTGGGAAGCATAGTCGTAGATAGTCTTTGCATGGTCTTTTGCAGTCATTGTGGCAATACAAAATTGTGTGTGATAATATCTGGCACTTTACATGGGTGATTATCATTATTGTAACGTCTAGCATGTGGAACGCCGTCACAGATCTTGCTATTTGTTTTATGTGGACTGAAGAGACTAAACACTTCATCCCTGAAAATATGCTCTTGCACTGTTTAATCTGTCTTTGTTGATTCATTTTATATGAATGTGCTTCAAAAAATTGAAAAGCAAATTAAAATTTAAAATTAATGTACTTGTATGTATGTCTGAACATTATATGGACAGTATGTATATATAGTATGCTGTATATGTATTCTTTATTTTCTTAAATCAAAATATTCATAGTCTTTCTTAATACAATTGTCAGTGGCATGACTTGATCAAAATTTTACCATACACTACATTCCTTATTCTTTTCTTGTACAGTACAGTACAGTATTTCAATCTGTTTGTACATCTCTCAATGCCATTCTTTATGGTATTTACAGTGATGTAGTGATCGGCTACATTTCTTCAGTCGGTACATTATTCGTTCGGCAAGTAGACTTCATTTTGGAAAATGTATCCAAGCAAGCAGTGCTTTTTGAGGAATAAATTGAAAATCATATTAATAGTGAATCCTAGACTAACCTAAGGTTATGGATTTTTGGGATACCTTGGCTGCATCACACCTTGGATAAAAGGCTCATTCAGTGCTGGTTGTGTCATCCTAATTTATACCGATTCCAAATACTGAAGCATCCTATGGCCATTTCTCAAAATAGCACGGGTTAGTTTAAGGTAAGGAGCCACAATTCTTAAATTACTCCCAAGAAATTGCTGTCCCCTTTTTTCAGTACTGTAGTGTCTTTCCGAAATAGATCACAACAATGTTGTTGCTTTCTCAAGTCTCTTATTTAGTATTTTTCCATTCGTCTTTAACAACCCTTTTATTCCTCCTTTCTCACTCTAATGCGATTGCTGAGGTAACTCAAGTCTCTCTTTCCACATATTCTTGTTTTTCAGTGTTCTCAGTGTTGGCCAATGACTGCTGCTTCACTTGTATGAGAGCCAACTCAGCATGTAGAATTTTTACGGAAATGGGAGCGCTCCTTCAAAAGTCTCTATTTCAAGAAGTTGGTCAAAAGGTTATGAAAAGCACTGCATAACCCTCAGGTTCCACTGTTTGGCTCATGACTTTAGCCCCAAATTCAATCCAAAATATCCGATGAAAATTTTACATGTGGCCAAGTTTTAAGGATGACAATGCATCATTTAACAAGCAGAATTATTAAATGTGTGACTTTTTTTTTCAGTAAACTTGACATGTCTGATGATTTTATCATTATGAATAATAATGGAGAAGAACTCACAGCCCTTCCGATATTATTCTTCCTGGGAACATTGCCTTTGTCGCTAGCCATGGGTGCTGCTGCCTGGGGCCTAGTCCTGCTTTGTGGCAATGCAGCACATGCCTTTGTTATTAGGTGAGTGTTATTTGTGTTGCATATATTCTAGCTAGTATTATTTGGATATTTGTCATGGAGTCTTACATTTCATTCTGCTCAGAGTGCTTTACTTGGATGCCAAGATTACTGAATGTCTTAGTGGACAGAATCATGACACCTAGGGACTCCCTTGTGCATTGACACAGCAGAAATATTAACAACTACTAATTCATTATCCAAAAATAAAGTACCTTTGGTTATTATGGCTGGAATGTACAAAATATGCACCTTCAAAAAAGTCCAGATTTTATGCTGTTAGCTTGTAAAAAGAGTCCCCCAAAAAATGACAACCACCAAATACAACTTCAAGGCCTAATATAGTGCATGTGTGTGTGCTAAATATGGCATAAGATTACAATTGCTAGGCCCAAGATTACTTATTTAGGATCACAATATGCTATCTTAGATTTATGGTTAATCTGTTTCAAATACAGTATTATGTACTGTACTTAGAATTCTGATAGTACAAAATGTAGATTTTTTTTGTGGTAGAAGAGTCCAATTTTTGTACAGTCCATCCATAATGGCTATATTACTATCATTTAATGATTACTCAGTGTTTATGTTTTTGTTTTTAAGTCTTGCTTGGCTAGTTTTCCACTTCCACCCTTCACCACCACCAGATACCAATGCCCTCACTAACACTAGATTCCCTTCCCCCTATGCTCTCATCACAGTCGTCCTGACTTGTTCCTGTGATGGATCTCCTGGCCTTGAGACCAGAGTTGGCTAAATAACTTATGTTTATCCTTAGGAACCTAGGTTTCATGTGTAAGTTGACTTGTATATACTGTGGTTATCTTATGACAATTCTGGGGATCGGTGTCTTTGTCTGATTGCGTTTTAACAGCTATTAACCCTGAGTAATCTTTCTCTGCACAACGAGATAACGGTTACATGATATATCTACGAGAAAATATTGAAGCCATGGTATGGGATTGAACCCATATTGCTGAACTCTTCAGGCACGTGCACTACCAGCTGAACGAGGGTGGGCTTAAAAGTATCTCAAGCCCGTGTGGTCTAGTCGATAGTGTGAGTATGCAGGAGGAGTTCAGCTATGTGGATTCAGTCCTTTGGCTTCAAAATTTCTTCTTGTCTTTTCTGTTCTAGTTCAGGCCATGCTTCATCGGTAGGTTCTAACTTATGGTTCATGGTTACCGGGTGCTTTTATTACAAGACTAAGCATTTGTGCTGCACACTTCTTCTTGGGGACATATGGTTATGTATGTAAGCAAATTGCGTGTGTACACCCCCTTACCTCAGGTCTCATACTGGCCAAGATGTTTGTGGCTGTATAGTATGAGGTATTTGTTTTTTTGTCTTTTCAGTTACAGGTTACCCTCATCCTTGGAATGAGCCGGTAACTACCCTACGCCTCCTAGGCTTTTCCTTCATCAATTGAAGCTAAATTGAGCAATTATCTTTGATTTTGGTTATGGCCAGTGTGCAGGGAATTTAAATTAAATGTTCAGGGACAGTTGTGTTAACTTTATGCCAGGCATGCTGTTTGTAACACCATCCTTATCCCAAGTCTGGTTTGGCCATGTTGTTTGTACCTGGCCAAATCATAATGGCTATATTACTATCATTTCTAGTTACACCTACCTGTGGAACACAGTGTTTCCATTTATATCTGAATATCCATAGATATCAAATATATAACAGCACTTGGACATACTATGATCATCCAGAGTATGATGTTTTCGTTAAATTTATGTAACCTTGCGGTGGAACTTGTGTAGTAAAAGTATATAGTATGTGTTTGTGTGTATTTGTGTACACAAAATTTTCATTTATCCATGGATAATCATTTATCATATAACAATGGATTGAGACACTACTATAAGAGCTCAGTAATCCAATTGCAGGAAACTAAAGCTTTGGGTTATCCAAATAAATTGATGTTCATGATGTGCAGGTAAACAGCAGTAGGTAGGAAGTAAATTATGAAAATGTAAGGGGTAAATGGCAGAAGCAAGCATGTAAATGATGAAAGTGTAAAGGGTAAATGGTAGATGTAACTGGATTGTGGTACAAAAAAATTGCAAATTTGTTCATATTTGCACATTCTTGGTAAGAATTTTGGCTAACTCAAATGTTCTGCTAGCTTGAAGGTTTGGGGAACTCGAATGATGCAACATGATTTGGACTGCCGAGCATAGACAGTATGCTTTCCTTGAATTGGATGTTTTCAATAAATTTATGTAACATAAGGATAAAATGTACAATATAAAGAAAATAACCATTAGGGGTTTTTCCAAAGGTTCATGTGAGTGGTCAGGGAATTTGCCTCTCTTCACTTTGGAAGCAATAACAGTATGCTTACCTCGCACTGCTTTATACTGTGCCATCACTATTCAGGAAAACAATTATGGTGTACTGTATATGTAATTGATAATTAAATGTATATCGGCCTCTGATACTTCTCCTGTTAGGCTCAAAGTAACTTCCATCTTCCAGGGAAGCCAGTCAACATGTTTGTGAGCCTCATCCTGTTCAAAGCAATGCTAGGTGGATGGCTTACCTGCTGATTGTTTTGTGTGTTAGTGGGTTCAGTTCTCAACCCTCTGGTGGATTCATAGGATTCCCTCACATTAGAGGTAGATTTCCTCCTTTGGTTCAGACAAGTTGGCAGTCAAATCCATAGGATCTAAATGGCTGTGTTTGAACCCAGCTTTTGAGCTTTCAGCTACAAATAGTTTGGGTGGTAAGTGCTAGTTTCCCCATTCCTTGTGCTTTCTGCAGAGCTTAAATGTGCCAAAATTAGAAGATTGAAGAAAGAGGTGATAAGATCACTATGTATAAAATAGTAAATGATATCAATAAAATTGATAGGGAAGAATTTCTGAAACCTGAAACTTCAAGAACAAGAGGTCATAGATTTAAGCTAACTAAACAATGCTGCCAAGGAAATATAAGAAAATTCCCTTACACAACTAGTGGTAAACAGTTGGAACAAATTAAGTGAGGTGGTGGTGGAGACCAAAGCCATATGTGAAAACATAGTCGGAACACGACGAGCGTAGCTTTCATCCTGTAACTACACTTGGGTAGTTACACTTACTGGCAGGTAATATGTTGTCTATCCATTCATATTTCAGAATTCTGGGACACAGACTGGGTGGAACAGATGTGATTGCTGATCTTGCAGTGTCAGGACTGTCTCGTGTGCCAGTAGTGGTGTGTGTAGCACTGACCTCTCTGGCTTATTCTTCATGTGGCACTCTGGCACTGAGCATGGCTGGCATGTTTTACTTCATAAAGGTAGGAAAATTGGATAAAGAACACCATTTATTGTATCATTTTGGTATTATCAGACTTAGATATTTATTCAGGATTGTAGAAAATACAAATGGTTTGCAGTTTAGGGAAAATTATTGGATAAGTCTTCTATAAAATTGATAAAAGTAATGCAAATAGCAAATTGGCGAGATAGAAAACGTTCCTGTGTAAACCCTTATTTTTCTGTGGTTCCTTATAGTCTAAAATTGTTGCTTCTAGGGACTTGCTCACAATTTCTGGAAAGCTTATTGTTCAGTAGGCCACAGCAAGAGTACTAATTCACCCCTTCTTGAATATTGGGACCACATTATTGACCCTCCTGGGATTAGAGACTACACCAGTATTAACTGATATGAATGCATCAAATGCTGCATGTATCCGAGATAAGCCCAGCGTGCGCCCACCCGCAGCAAGACCGTAAGTCGACCAAGGGTTACCCGTGAGCAAGAACCGGTGGACCGGAGCCGGTGGTTGAGCGGACAGAACACTGGACGCTTGATCCTGTGGTCCCGGGTTCGATCCCAGGTGCTGGCGAGAAACAATGGGCAGAGTTTCTTTCACCCTGATGCCCCTGTTACCTATCTTGAGGTTATCTTGAGATGATTTCGGGGCTTTAGTGTCCCCGCGGCCCAGTCCTCGACCAGGCCTCCACCCCCAGGAAGCAGCCCGTGACAGCTGACTAACACCCAGGTACCTATTTTACTGCTAGGTAACAGGGGCATAGGGTGAAAGAAACTCTGCCCATTGTTTCTCGCCGGCGCCTGGGATCGAACCCGGGACTGCAGGATCACAAGTCCAGCGTGCTGTCCGCTTGGCCGACCGGCTTCCCGGTTACCTAGCAGTAAATAGGTACCTGGGTAATTGATTTCCCAAGGCCTGACAGCTAAGTGGACAGCATTTCGGATTCAGAAACTTTTTCCACCAGTCTGTGAGTTCTGCCCCAATATCATAAGCAAATCCACACATCCCTTGCTTCAGCAAACCAGATTTCATCAAATTGGGTGAGTAAATCCAGCTTGAAAAGTGTGCTTTCCAACCAGAGATGTGTTGAGTCAAGTTTCCACTCTATTGCAATATTTTCCATGGGAAATAAAGTATTGGTGCTGTACAGTAGAGGTAACAGTAAAACTGTAAAGTAGTACACTACTTTAAACAACTATAATGTTCCAACAGGTTTTCAAGCTATATGAAGACTACATAGAGAGAATTGTGTTGGGACTAATACCAGGTACATCAGGCAGTGGAAAGTCAACAGATCGGGCTCTGTCGAGAGTCCACTTCCACCTGACTCTCATGATGTTGGTGTTCCTTGTTGTCATCCTCAACACACCAACTCTTGTTATTTGGAGTAGATTAGTAAGGTGAGGCATAACTTAATTCTAGCCTTTGTGATTACATGTGTTTTGGAGTTAAGGCAATATAACCATAAAATTATATAAAATGCTTGTGAAATATATTGATCATGATTGTAGGCATGGAAAACTTAATCTTACTGAATTGGTGTAAAGAAGTAACACAGAAATCACAATAGCGTGATATATCAAATGAACAAATCCACAAAGGTCGTGATGAGGGTTCAAACCTACATCCGAGATAATCTGTGAGAGGGCAGTAACACTCCCGGTTGCAATTCTTTAGACCATGTCGTGGCGCAATCGACTAAGGCGCGTCTGGGACTATCTTGGACATAGGTTCGAAGCCTCATTGCAGCCCTTGTGGATTTGTTCAAGTAACATACAGTTGTCAGTAATGGAGTTGTATATTTACAGTAATAATCTACAGCTTACGGAAGACCCGACACTTGCAGTAACAATCATTGTTCTAGTCACACTCTGTTTCCTATGGCAGAAGAAACTCCCAAATATGGACAGGTAATTATTTACAAACTTCAAAGTTATTTAATACATCCCTGTGTAAGCCTCGTGTTCTTCTCAGGAATTGTATCAACTACCGAAACATCTAAGCAAGTTAAATGTTCATTGCCTTCGTAACCTTTTAATATAATGTCTGCAATTCTTTTCAATAAATTGATGAATTTTGGCACACTTCTCCTCTGGTCAGGATCTTCCAGTTATAGCAGGTCAGCATTCTGCACTAGCATAGCAGGCACCTTTCTAAAATACTGTATCCCCATCAGGTTATACTGGTGATGGGAAGACACAAGAATACTGAATTCAAAGCTGATTGTAGACAGAAAAGTGTTGTACATAAATTAAAAAGCTTTTCCAGCGGCAGTTTTAGTAACAAAGATTGCCAAGCTGTGTCCTGGTTGTAGCCACCAGTTGCCTCAACAGTTTGCTCTCCAGCTCAACCTTGTTACATTCTAGCCTGCTTGCAAGCTACAGGCAGGCTGGGATACGTACTTTCTGTTAAGTGGTTTGCATTATCTTTTGAAACACTTTGATTCTTTTGTGCAGTGGACTTATGCTACTGCAGTATAGTGAATACAATAGTGTGCATAAACATGCCCATTCTCTCCCAACTTCCAGCAACCAATGGCTTGACTTTTCTACTCTGGTATGGATTGGTTTGAGTCTTTAAGCAGTGGTGATTATTCTCTTAAGTTTCCCCACTACATTTGTAACTTTGATTTCCCATTGTTGGGGACTGAAAGCCTGTTAGGCTCATTGAGGTCTCCCTAGGCCAACACCTGACCTTAACCAGGATGTAATTCATAACTATCAACTCCCAGGTACCTATTTACTGCTAGGTGAACAAAGAACATCAACTGTTTGAAAATGTGCCCAACCTCTTGCTTTCACCAGGAATTGTATACGGGTCCATTCAATTGTGAGCCAAACCGTACACACTATGGTTGTGCTAGGATATAATCATATGTGCTGGTTACTGCTTGTTTTACTGTCCAGTTCTCTCATGTTCTGATTCAGTAGTGCACTAATAATGGTATTTCTCCTCTTAAATTTACTGCTACATTTATCACTTCATGGCATTGTGTCTAGCCCCTCATGTTTGTACTGTGCATGAAATGTGGCCAGTTGATTCTAGAGTGTGTGTGATTTTGCAGTGTGTTTACCTCAGGAATCATTTGGCAGGGTTTTATTGGCTATAATGTATTTGTTCTTTTTCCTTTTGTTTAGATGTTTAGTTTGCCTGCAAAAGTGTTTCAGTACTGAGGGGCTTAGGGTATATCCACTCTTGACAGTGCTCCTGTGGTGCTTAACATCAACACAGGGGACTACTCCTGTTCTCTTCCAGTGTGGTATTAGATACTGGCCATAACTTCTTGTATGGGTTCATGGAATTTCACCTTGTAAAGGTACACATTCACAGGATGCAGATTGTGCTCTCACAGATATTCCTGGTTTTGCTTAATACATAGTCTTAGAACTGGACTAGGTCTCCTTCCTTTGGATATGTGACACATTTGGCATTCCATAGGTGGATTTCTTTTCATCTGTATAGAACCACAAAATTCCTGAGGTTCATTGATCACAAAGCTTTTGCTATTGACAGGCTTCATCTCAACTGAACCAGTTAATCTGTCATTTCATGCCAAGATGCTTTTAACATTTTTTTGGAAGCTAGAGAGCTTTGTGGGCCACATGATTTTCCTACCTTACCTGTAGAGGTAAACAGGTAACTTTTCCTTGCTTGGTACTCGCTTCCCCTTTCAGACCAGGAAAGATCTCTGAATTATAGGGAATACAGAGAACATATATGGCATGCATAGAAATGGTAAAACATCTGAATAACTGGAACCCTTTCAAAGCTCTCAAAATGTACTCTCTGGAAAGGAGACAAGAAAGGTATCAAATAATATACAACATATAGAAGATACTGGAGGGCCAGGTCCCAAATTTGCACAGTAGAATAACATCATACTGGAGCAAAAGATGCAGAATGAAATGCAGAATAGAACCATTGAGGAGTAGAGGTGCCATAGGCACAATCAGAGAGCACTGTCTTAACATCAGGGGTCCACTGCTGTTCAACACCCTCCCAGCAAGCATTATAAATATTGCCGGAACGAAGGTGGATGTATTCAAGAAGCCATTGAACAGGTTCTTGCAAGAAGTGCCGTACCAATCAGACTGTAGTGGATATGTGGGCCTGCGGGCTGCTCCAAGCAACAGCCTGTTGGACCAAGTTATCACAAGTTGAGCCTGGCTTCAGGCCGGGCTCAGAGCATAGAAGAATTCCCAAAACACTCTCCAGGTATGCTCTAGGTCTGTAGCCTGTTCAGCCATGATTCTCAATCTGGTTTCTTTTCTTGACTTTCACTTCATACAGAGGATCAGCTCTCGGTGTTACATACCTCCAGGCTCTCAGCCACTCTTCACTTGTGAAGTTTCTAGAGCAGATTTATTACCATTTATATTGGAAATGGATGGCTTTCTGGTCAATCTCAGGAAGTCTCATTTGGTATGGAACATCAGGGTGGCTACCATCTCTCTCCCAGAGGTGGTCTTGTTTGTGTTTGTACATCCATCTTTGTCTGGTGTTGAGCAGCTTCCGACTGCCCTGATGGGAACCCAAGCACCTGTCAATAGACCTTAACTTTGTGTGGTGTATCCCTTGGGCTGTTTGTGATTAAAGATGCTTTACTGTGCCATCAGTGCTGGTTTGAACTCCAGCAGTTGTAGGGCCCAGCATTGCAAACCCTGTTATGCCTGAGGTGGATTTTGCTTCTTCATTTTCCTCCTCTGGCTTTTTGGAGTTAAATTCCTAGGCATCCCTACCTTCTGCAACTTGAGCAAGCTGTTTATGGGCAAGTCACGGTTTCGGCTGGTGTTAGGCTGGAAATTTGCTTTTACTGGTCACTGTGTTGATTAGGATGGGTGACCACTGCAGATGCTGCAAGTTCACATTACAGTGGATGGATCTTTGCTGCATCTATTAACAGTAGGGTTTGGGCTTTCATCTCACAAATTGCCTGCCAGTGGTTTGCTGCTTGAATGGAAAAAAAAGACAGTAGGGAAGGAAAGGTGGGTGGAATATTAAACTTATCCTTTTTCCCTATGCAGGTGGCCTTGCTTCTGGATTATTAGTGTGCTGTACATTTGGTGAGCCATGAATGGGTTTACAGGGAGGGGTGGTTTATCCCACTTCTTTCTGATTTTGACATAGCAGGAGATGGTTAAGGCTTCCTCCTAGTGGATATGGGAGTTGTTCAGGCATCCTTCACTGAATCTCTATATCGGCATGTAATTGGCAGCTTCCACTGTATGCAATAATGTTTATCAGTTGCATGGCCTAGCAGTGGACACATTTTACCTGGACGGGACTGAGTGGGGCTTCCTTGTATGTTATTTTTGGTTCAGGTGCTACTACTAGTGTTATCCAATCTTAAAGATGTTTGTGGGCTATTGTATTAGGTCTGATATGTATAGCTCTGGTTTCTGGCTCCTCTCTTGTGTTACCTTTCCCAGAAGATTGGTGGCTTTATTTACGTGGATCTTCTTATCTTGAGATAAGAAGATCCACGTAAATAAATGGATGGTTCCAGTCTTTCCACCAATCTTCACGTGTAGAGTTTTTAGTTTGATATACAGTATCACCACCTGTATGAGAGGCAGTGGTGGTCATTTTACTGTCATATCTGCAAGAGTCTTTTAGGTGACAGTAAGAGTTGGCTTGTGGGCCTTCCACTAGATTTTAACCTTGTATATAATGTATATTGAGACTCCAAAATTGGAAAATATAATTCAAGCCACATTCAAACTGAAACTGTAATCAAAATAAGAACATTTTGCAATTTGTAGCATCTTATGTAATGATTTATTTATATTTTTCAGAAAATTCTACAAGCAGGCATCTTGGATGGTGCACTTCATGTCGTGCATCACACTGATGTTCGGCAGTGTGCACGTATACCGTGTGTCGTACTTCATAATGGGAGCTCTAATAATGGTTGCCTTACATCAGACTTTGGCTCCCCATGCATCTGATGATGATGAAAATGAAGATGATGATCCACCTAGCAGAAGCAACCAGCCTTTCATGGCTCAAGTAATGACAGAAGATACCACCGCCACAGAGGGTACTCACTCGGCAGCGACCACACCCGGCTCGGATGGTTCTCAGAACACTGGAGAGTCGGCCAGTGAGTAAAGCACTATTGTGAGGCATTTGCAGTGCTTCAAGATGTCTTTGGGTGTGAGATTCAATATGTAATATAATGTTCTGTTTTGTTTGATTGTTGCAAGAAGTTTATTAAAACTGAGCACTAATCATAAGTACAGTACTGTATTAGATGATTTATTTCAGTAGCTGACAATTGTGTGTTTCACATATTTGGTTCGTACACATGCAAGAATGTGAATGAATGAATGAATAAACAAACAATTGATTGTTATCTATGGTAGTAATTATCCAAACTATATAATTATCAAATATTTTTATTATTTGTTATTTTAAGTTTTATTTTTAGACTGATAAAAACTTGTCACATTTCTAATATGTTGTTGTGGTTAAACAAGTTAATACCATTCACGTCAGACTTGTTCAGGTTTGTGATGTATACTGGAGTGTGTGTGTGTGTACATACATAATGTCAAAAGATAAATGTTATATGCAGATTGTTCATACAGGTAGTCCCCAACTTAGTAACAGAAGTTGGAATCAGATATCCTATACACACAATGCTATAAATGCGGGATACCTTGCTGTTATTTTATGTTGATTCCAAGGACCAATGTTCCCATGGCCTGGTCTTAAGGCTGTAGATGCAGCTGCTCATAGCATGGTTAATTAGGTATTCTTTGGAGGTGTTTTATCACGTTCTCTTTTGAACACTGTGAGAGGTCAACTAGTTATACCCCTTATGTTTAGAGGGAGAGTGTTGAAAAGCCTTGGGTTTTGATGCTGACCATTCTCTTTTACCATGCCTGTTGCACTTGTGTGTTTCAACAGAGCTATTTTGCATTTCCTGCCGTGGCTCCTGGTCTCGTGTTGTGGTATTTCCATGTACAGATTTGGAATCAGTCCCTCTAAATGTTTTTCAAGTGTACATTATTTTGTTGTCTCTCTCTCCCACTTGCCCACTAGAGAATGCAGATTTAACAAATTTAAGCAGTCCTAATAATTTAGATGTTTTTGTTTTAATTTGGTAGTTAAAATTATTTGTACATTTTTCACCTTTGAATGGGGCTGTTATTGTACAATAATGTTCCACTCTGGAGAGCACTAATGTCTTAAAATATATCATCATTGGTCTGGCATCTCTTGTTTGAAATATTGTGGGTGGCAAGTCAGAGGGGCTTTGTTTGACCCCCAAGCACCGAGACGTAGAACAGGTATACAGTACTTTTGTTCAACATGACCTGTAATGAGGACACAAGGACCTCTGTCTCAAACCTCAAGATGGGAAGAAGTCTAAAAGCCTATTCCTAATCTAACCCAGTCTAGACCTAAAACAATGGTAAGGGTTAATAAAGATAAAAAAATGTCGTTACTGTACAAATAACTCGGCTAAGGCATGTGACCTTGGAGTAAATCAAATGAGCTTCATTTGTACAAACAGGTAAACCAGCAACTGAGTGTACGCTGTGCACAGCCACAAGCAATTACATCACAGCACAAACTACCAAAGAACAGTGACTGTAGGGGTAAAACTCGAGAAGAAGAAGGAACCAATAATACTATGTCGGTCAGCCCCACCCCTTGGATCAATGGTTATCTTGAGGTTATCTTGAGATGATTTCGGGGCTTTAGTGTCCCCGCGGCCCGGTCCTTGACCAGGCCTCCACCCCCAGGAAGCAGCCCGTGACCGCTGACTAACACCCAGGTACCTATTTTACTGCTAGGTAACAGGGGCATAGGGTGAAAGAAACTTTGCCCATTGTTTCTTGCCGGCGCCTGGGATCGAACCCAGGATCACAAGTCCAGTGTGCTGTCCGCTCGGCCGACCGGTTCCCCGGTCGAACAACAAAGGGTTGGAACAAATGTTTGTTTATGTTCTTTAGTGGATGGGTGAGTGTGTGTTGGAAAGTGGTGATGGATGTCATTAGTGTTGCGGTGTTGCCTCCAACTCGTCAAGTGACGCACGCCTATGTTCCAATGAGGAACCATGTATGGCTCCCAGATTATCCCCATCCTTCCTAGGATGGGGAGAGGTAACCTCACCCTATGGAAAGGGTGAGGTAACAGTGATGGATGGGGTTTAGATTAGGCTACAGTAATATTTTTTTTTTTTTTTTTTTTTTTTTTTTTTTTTTTTTTTGAGATATATACAAGAGTTGTTACATTCTTGTACAGCCACTAGTACGCGTAGCGTTTCGGGCAGGACTCTGGAATACGATCCCCTTCCGCGAAGAATCGTTTTTTCATCCAAGTACACATTTTACTGTTGCGTTAAACAGAGGCTACAGTTAAGGAATTGCGCTCAGTAAATCCTCCCCGGCCAGGATACGAACCCATGACATAGGGCTCGCGGAACGCCAGGCGAGTGTTTTACCACTACACCACGGAGACTGTAAATATCTGCTAATATGGATCGCCACAAACACACAGCACGAAAATACATAGGGCTTTGTAACTATTTTAATAGGCGAGTAAACGATGAGTGGGTTGACGCATGTCGATGAGAGAATAGGTGAAAGACCGATTGTATAATAATGAGAGAGATAGAGGGGTATGTAGGCGTTGCTGGATGTGAGAAGGAAGCCAAATTACGATTTTCTTTGTTGGAGAGGACAGGTCAGCATGCCATGAGTGTGCGTTATATAATATTAGTGCTAACATTTTAAATTAGTGACTATTAAATGAAAAGCATGTTATGGGAAAAACAGGCATTATACAAAGTTCGATTGTATCTTGATTTGAGAATAATTTATGATAATCATGAATATTGTGCTTTCATGTTATATGAGAGACAAGTACAGTATAGTTGTTCAACATCATGTGAATATAAAGTGATGAGACAATTTTGTAAAGTAACTTACCCAAAAATTAAAAAAAAAAATTAAAGTTAAATTATAATATTTAAATTTTCTTTAATTAAATGTTGTGAATTCAATTCATATCATCCTGACATTAATTTTTATTTCTTTATTTATTTATTTTTACTTAATATGGTTTTTGGCATCTATGAAAGCTCAAGTTATTGATATGACATGCCATATTGGCATTAAAAAAATAAAAAATCTGCTATTGTGTATCTAATATAGTTTGTCATTCAATATAAGCTTTACCAAGATAAGTGTTATTGATTTTAAGTAGATATAGTTTTAAGCAAGGCACCTGGGATTGTAAATTGTTTAATACTAGTAATACATGGGGATTGATACTTCAGTGTGTATGTGTGCAAATGTTACATGCATACATGTTTATTCTGCAGTACTCTACCCTGAAATATAATTATGTTAATGATATGGGTTTTAATAAGTTACATATTTAAAACGTTTCCATTGGTTTTCATGTGTTACGCAAACAGCTGTTTAATAAAGGAATTGCTGAAATTAAACAAGAGTTGTGCTGTAACAGTATTTTAAAATTCATAGGGTCTGTATACTGTACCTTAATTTGTTTTAAACAAAAATCAGTAGCAAATATTAGTTTGTTTATACAGTACAGTATTGCAAATTGTTTTGCTTTTCCTTGGCTATTTTATGGCTTGATTCTAATTATGCTTTCTTAAGAGATTAAACATATAAGCAGCTTAGAAAAAAAAATCATATTTTTATTTTTATTTTAGGAGAGGGAGTGACATTAGTACAAGAGCAGGATATAATATTTATATCTACTTACATGGATAAACCCTATTATGAATGTTATGGTGTTAATTAAACTCTTTCCTTTTTTTCAGTCTTGCTGTCATTACCTCATGTAAACACATGTTATAAGTTTGTGAAGTATATTATTATAATTAATACACAAGTGTGTTTTAACCATCACTGTCATTGTAGCTCAGCAAGTGTATGTAATATAATTACATATGTTTGAGTTAATACTTCCTCTGAATCATTGTGAGAGTCGGGTGTAGCAACTGGACGGTCCTTTAATGTTTTTCACGGACTGAGACCCTGGAAACACAAACCGAAACTGTCTCCATTTTCCGCTTGTTACAACTTGTAATAAAGTTGTTACATCTTGGGTTAACGTGTTTATGACGTATTAGAACGTTGTTACAACTTGCTATATTGGTTATTATAACTGGTTAGGAGGTGTTAAAACTTGTTCGAACGTTGTACCAACGTCGTAGTTTCGGTGTGTGTTTGGCGGGGACTGACGGCCACATTTCATGGTCCTGTAAAGGATATACAGTAGTACTAATGAATGGGTGTGTACTCCCCTAGTTGTGCTTGCAGGGGTTGAGCTTTGGCTCTTTGGTCCCACCTCCCAACTGTCAATCTACTGGTGTACAGATTCCTGAGCTTCTCGAGCTCCATCATATCTACATTTGAAGCTGTGTATGGAGTCAGCCTTCACTACATCACTTCCTAGTGCGTGTGTGTGGAAGGGCAGGGGGAGGGGGTGTGCATACATGCATGTTTAGATATACAAGAAAACTGTAGGATGATGATAATGGAAAGGGGGTAGTCTGTAAGAAGTAGATAGTCTTCCCCCATCTGGCTAAGATAGGGAATTATGTAAACAGAACATGAAGAAAGCAAAAAGATGCAGGAGAAATCTTGCATCTTTAGGTGATACCGTACTTGATAACCAAAAGCTGGTGAAGTGAATTCTAAAAACAATCAAATTGATACATAGGTTGGAGATAAAGCTCAAATAGGAGGAAACAAGTTTGTGAAAATATATAGCATGAATTTAACAACAACAAAATTAATTATAAAAGCCTGGCTATTTCTAGAAATAAACCCCCTGTGACGGTAACGCGTTGGTGTTCGGCTGTTTAAGGCTAGGGGTATGGCCTCGTCACATAGTTATAAAAAAAAATAGAAAAAACTGGAACTTCGTCTGTGGTAAGGTAAGGAGAAGACACACAAAACACAAGTAAACTTGAACAATGAAATTTTAATTACGTTAAATAAATCAAAACATGAAAATATGGACAAACAAATTCTTATAATAAAATCAATGAATCAAAATAATAAGAATACTTAAATGACACAATGAAAAGTTACGTTAAGGCAAAATAAGAAGTGCAACACAAGAGTTAAGTGGGAGGTGCTGGAATATTGGCTTAAAGCCACCACCTCTCTCAGTACACGCTAACGTCTAGCTGGGAGGAGTGCTGGCTACGAAAGCACGGAACATTCTGAGGACTGATGTTGGGGCGACCCCAGACATCAGGTAGTATTGGGGGCGAGTGCAGGTGCAGCCAGACCGGCGACCAATCAGCGGAGCCGTAGCGATCAACGGGTAGTTTGGTGGTTGGAGTTCGAACAGGTGGCTGGTTGCATACGTTTCTGCTCACCCTGGCAAGCCTTGCTGGTGCTGGTGTTGTTGTCGTTGTTGGACATTTCTTCCATAGTCTTTTTATATAATTGTGAAGACGTAATTTTGGAGGGAAGAGCAGGCTCAATCTCTTGAAGGAGATTATCGTCACAACTCTCCCCCGAAGCCTGCGGTTCTGGAAGAAGTACGTCGTTATGTGGTGGAGTATTAGATGGAGTTGCTTCTACTTCATAAACTCTGGAGAGGTCATGGGCTAAGATGTTGTCAGACTCTTGGTATAGCGTGTCTCCAGGTTGAATTTCTGCAGTTAGCAAGCCCATAGTAGAAGACGTTGAGATGAGAAGGAGGCGTGCTGCAGGAGGTGTAGGGTGGTGTGGTCCGTATTGATGGTGGACCGAGCACTTTTCAGGTGTGGAGTGAAGTGCTGAAGCTTCAGGATGAGGAAGAGTAGCTCCTTGCCAATTGTTCCGTAGATCCTTGTAGCAGTAGTCGCTGACAGGTGTATTCTTCTCGCCTCGTTGCTGCATCACGACACCACCCACGTCGGTACCATTGGCGTCGACATGGAGGATGAAGGGCTTATCTGACGAGGTGAGAGTGGAATTAGAAGAGGGCATAGGAGCACGATTATTATCCTGAAAGCATTTGGGAAGATCATTAAGGATTTTGGAATTAGAAAGCGCCGACTCCTTGTCAGTGCTTTCGGGAGAAGAAGCCGGGATGGTCTCACTGTGGATGTAGGGTTCTGTGAAGGTAGAACAATTAATCAAGACAGTGGGAGGAGTACCATTATATTGCTTCAGGAGGTTGACGTGGCACAGCTGGGTCTTCCGCCGCCTATCTGGAGTCTCTATCACATAATTATTATTATTCCTGCACTCTTTGACGCAGTAGGGTCCTGAAAATCTGTTTTGTAAAGGTGAACCTGGGATAGGGAAATAAGCAAGGACGAAGTCTCCCGGCTTGAATTTTCTTACTTTGCTGGTCTGGTCGTAATGAGTCTTCATTCTCACCTGGGCTTTCAATAGATTATCATGGGCAAAGCGGTGGACTCTCTCTAGAATGTGTTGAAGGTTTTGAAGAAACTGGGGCACATTCTGATGCTCACTGAAGGTGGCATCTCTGAGAGAGTCTTTGAAAGCCTTAAGGGGAGTACGGCACTTACGGCCGTAGAGCATCTCATAAGGAGATACTCCTAGGGACTCATTGGGGAGACTTCTGAAAATACACATTATTAGGTCAATCTGCTTATCCCAATCCTTTGAGGTTTCACTACAAAACTTTTTCAAGAGTGCTTTGATGGTCTGATGACTACGTTCAAGAGAACCCTGTGAAGCAGGATGATAGGGGCTGGACAATACCTGTTTGATGTTGAACTCCTCCAGTGTCCTTTTGAAGAGATCACTGGTGAAGTTGGTGCCACAGTCACTTTGAATCTCCCTGGGAAATCCGTATTGAGTGAAGATCTTCAATAGATGTTTGATAACCGTAGCAGCCGTGATGTTCTTCACTGGAACTGCTATGGGAAATCTGGTGGTAGGACACAGGATGGTTAGGATGTAGGCGTTACCTGAACTGGTCCGAGGTAAAGGACCAACACAGTCTATTATGAGTCTGTGGAAAGGTTCCGCAGGCACCTGTATGGGAATCAGTGGTGCTCTGGGAATGGAGACGTTCGGTTTGCCTGCCATCTGACATGTATGACACTGTTTTACGTACTGTTTGACGTTGTTTACCATACCTGGCCAGTAGTAGTCTTGACGAATCCCATGGTAAGTCTTGTTGAAGCCGTAGTGGGAGAATGCTCCATGGGCCAGGTGTAGAATAGTGGGCCGCAGGCTGGTGGGAATCACAAGTTGTTCGGTGTTGGCCCAATCGTCCTCCTCCTTCAGTTTACTGGGTCTATATCTGCGGTAGAGCAAGTCGTTCTCTAGGAAGAACCCAGGAATACTGTCGGGTTGAGTCTCAGCCTGGAAAAACAATGGTGTTAAAGTAAGATCTTCCCTCTGCAACTTACGGAACTCCAACTTGGTCAGATGCGGGGGTAGTTTCTGAGGGTCTTGAGGGACAGCGGTAGCAGTAGAGTCAGCTGGCTGTGGACGTGCGGCTTGTGCACGGGTGGTCACGAGAACCGGAGGAGAAACTTCATCACTCTCTTGAACCTCTGCTGGAACATACTCGAGAATAGGATTTATTGGCACAGAGTTACACACCTGGGGTTTGTCCATGACGATCAGGTTGGTCGGTTGCAGGTCTTCTGCCAAGTCGTTGCCTAGGAGAAGTTGCACTCCAGGCATGGGAAAAGGCTTTTCCCTGACGGCGACTTGGACTTCCCCGTTCACGTAGGGACAATCCAGGTGGACTCTGGCGAGAGGGTATGGAGTGGTAGCAGTGAGGTCAGTGATGAAGACTGTTTCCCCGGTGTAGACTATGTTGGGCACAGCCGACTTCAAGATGATCGATTGTAGAGCCGCTGTGTCCCTCAAGATCTTCAATTTGAAACGTCCCTCCGGATTTGAACCGTTGGCAGAGACAGTTCCAGTATACAGGTGGTTACTGAAAAGAGAAAGATCATTAACATCAACACCAACATTCATCACAGGCTTACCGGACTTAGGAGGAGTTGGTTTGGGTCGTTGTTGGTCAGTGGTTCCCTTGTATTGAGACTTACCACACTTGTCTATGGTATGTCCATAGAGTCTACAATACTTGCAGTACAGTTGTGAACCAGCTTGATCGGGGCTCACCTTCTCGTAACTGTACCACGACTTCTTACTGGAGGATGGTTCAGGTGTCAGCCGGTGGATGAGGCTGTAAGTGTCAGCCGACTTAGCACACTTCAGGTAGTCGGTTTCTTCTTTATCTGCTAAGTAGAGGCGGACAGGAGGCGGCACACGTCTCAAGAATTCTTCAACAAGCATCAGGTTGACGAGTTCTGCAAAAGTAGAGACATGTGCTGCTTCCAGCCATTTCATGAAATACCTCCGTTTCGTGTTAGCAAACTCAAGGAAGGTAGTGGTACTTGCCTTCAGGTGGTCACGGAATTTCCTTCTATAACTTTCGGTGGAAAGTAGGTAGGCGTCTAACACTGCTTGTTTCAGAGTGTAGTAGTCATTCTCAGACGCCAAAGTACTGAGTGTGACTGCAGCTCTACCTGTAAGATGGACTCTGAGAAGTGTTGCCCATTGGTCGACAGGCCAACTGAGTTGATTAGCAAGGGTTTCAAAGGTGGTAAAGAACACATCAACTTCTGCTTCTACAAAGGATGGCATTAACTTACTTGCATGTGATATATTAAAACTGACGGGAAGATTGGCAGTAGCTTGCTGGCGTTGAGCGAGGTGTGAAGTTTCCAACGTGTATTCCCGTTGACGACACTCAAGAGCCAGAGTCGCTTGTTGCTTGTCATGTTCGCGTTGTATTTCCAACTCGCGTTGTTTGGTTTCAAGCTGTAAGCGTTCCCGCTCCTGGAGTGTTTCAAGCTGTACTCGTTCACGTTCACGGAGCATTGCCAACTCACGTTCCTTGAGGGCGATCTCTTCCCTTCGTATGTCAGCTGCTTCCCTTTGCTGTTCACGGGCTTCCCTTTGCTGCTCACGTTCAATCTTGGCCAGCTCTAGTTTGAGTTTCAGCGTTGCCAAATCAGTTTTATCTGCAATATAGTAAGTTTCATGAGTTTCAGAGTCTATCTTACCTTGCTCTAAATAGTAATCCAGCAACAGGTTGTGTAGGTCATTTTTGTAGGCTTGGTAGGGAACTTCTAGTTGATACTCATGTGCAAGAGTTTGTAGTTCAGTCCTCTTGGCACGACTTAAAGTCCCTATTTCACCTGCTGGATTTGCACGGAAAGTTTGGAGACGAAACATGGTGAAATTAGCAAATAAAGGTACACGAATGTTCAATAATGAAATGTCAGAAACAGGACAACGTGGCAACTGGTACCTATCCTGTGTGATCTTTAACAATTTAACGTTAAGTGAAAGATATTAAATTAAATCAAGGGCGCAGGAAATCTTGTACCCGGTACTCATGTAAGAGAATAAGGGCAAGAAAATCCTACTAACAAATGAAACAAAGTTTCGAAAACAAATGAAACAGTTAAATGCTTCAAAAGTAAAATTGGTAGTCCAAGGATGTAGGCATACCTTGCCAAGTCTCTATAGGACATAAAGCAAGTTTTTCCTACTGAATTTAATATGATACTTACAGAATTAGCGAACTTTTGTGCTCTGAAAAAATAAGCTAATTCCCTACCGTTGTATGTATCATCATCTCTGACTGACGTGTAGGGGTGCGAGGTGTCAACTTGTGACGAGAACTGCTGCTGAGGTCCCAATTCAGCAACTAAAGTTCGAGCTAGAGGAACTATGGCCCTCTTTGTCCTCCTACAGTCAGATTGCAGAAGATTGGGTACTCTTGACCCGGGGCAGACCACAGTACCAGGGTACCAATATGATGATCTGTCAGAATGAGAAATATTCAAGGGACATAGATGGTAAATACGAGTAATAACATGGAGGGAGAGATGACCAATTAAGAGTATGACTGAGGCCTACAGTCACCACGTAATCCAAAGTTGTCTCACCTTCACTATATGTTACTCTCGTAATGCACAATACACCGCACCTTATAAAAAATGAAATTGAATGAAAAATAGTAAAGCTACGTTAACAGAGTTAAATACGCTTACCATGAATTACCACTTAGCACCAGTACCTGAGTGAGGCTCCTAGGACAGGGCCCCCATATAACTTGTGACGGTAACGCGTTGGTGTTCGGCTGTTTAAGGCTAGGGGTATGGCCTCGTCACATAGTTATAAAAAAAAATAGAAAAAACTGGAACTTCGTCTGTGGTAAGGTAAGGAGAAGACACACAAAACACAAGTAAACTTGAACAATGAAATTTTAATTACGTTAAATAAATCAAAACATGAAAATATGGACAAACAAATTCTTATAATAAAATCAATGAATCAAAATAATAAGAATACTTAAATGACACAATGAAAAGTTACGTTAAGGCAAAATAAGAAGTGCAACACAAGAGTTAAGTGGGAGGTGCTGGAATATTGGCTTAAAGCCACCACCTCTCTCAGTACACGCTAACGTCTAGCTGGGAGGAGTGCTGGCTACGAAAGCACGGAACATTCTGAGGACTGATGTTGGGGCGACCCCAGACATCAGGTAGTATTGGGGGCGAGTGCAGGTGCAGCCAGACCGGCGACCAATCAGCGGAGCCGTAGCGATCAACGGGTAGTTTGGTGGTTGGAGTTCGAACAGGTGGCTGGTTGCATACGTTTCTGCTCACCCTGGCAAGCCTTGCTGGTGCTGGTGTTGTTGTCGTTGTTGGACATTTCTTCCATAGTCTTTTTATATAATTGTGAAGACGTAATTTTGGAGGGAAGAGCAGGCTCAATCTCTTGAAGGAGATTATCGTCACACCCCACATCAAGGTTTTGCCTTGATGAGGTGAGGTGCAGCTCATGTATGACTTCCTGGAGCTATTGGGTGGAAGGAGATGGTTAAAATGGGAGATTCAGTAAGGCCCGACTACATTGGGTAGTCTGGCAAGTAAAGCTAGCCGGACTTGGGTCAAGTAAGTATTGCAAGGCTGGTATCCCCCATCGGTTCCTGGGTTGCCTTTCAGACCCTCTACTGGTTACCAGTGTATACTCTACTTGTGGTGAGGGGACGTGTATGATTCCCAGGGACTAGTAGTGTAAGGGGACACGAGCTTCTAAGCTGTCCCCTAGAGTAAAAATTATCGTAACCTGTCCTTTATTGCACCTTTATAATACAGTAATTCCTATAGTCAGTCATGCATCAAACATCCATACTTGAGCAGGAACACACTCCTCACTCCTAGGGGCCAAATTTAAAGCATACAAATGGAAAATAATTATTTCTATCATTACCAAGGGTTTTATTTCTTGATATCTATGAATGGATTAGCTGCATATCCTTGCACATTACTATATCCTGTGTTGCCTCCTCCATCTTTTTTGACAAAATCTTTCTTTCCCTGTTGTTGAATTTTCTTGTCGAACCTATTGTATTCACTAACATCTGTACATGTTTGATTTAACTTGAAGGGCTATCTTTAATACTTTATTTTCCTCTTTCGGGACTTTTCCTTTAGTTTCCAAGTGATTCTTATCTTACAGCTGTCTGTTAGAACCCTTCGTCTTCTCTTCTCCATTGTCTCCTCTGAATTTGACTCATGTTGGTTTACACACTTGCATCTTTTCTTGTACTGATCTTTCCCGCTGCTTGTCCTCCATTTATTTAGACTTGTCATGTAAAGCCTTTGAGGACCTTCATAACAGTTACCATTTCTCCATCCTTGTCACCCTCTTTTCTCCCTTCTCTCTTTCCCTCAGTGGTGGTTTGATAAGGCAGACTTTTCACCCTTTATGCTCCTCATTCCACCCTATCCAATCTGCCTCTTCCTCAAACCCTCCTTTCTCGTGACACCCTTTTGGACGCTGCCCTCTTCTCTATTCCATGCTATGCCACTAATGGCATGCAAAAGTGCATTACCTGGTGGAATTTGGACTGTGCTCAGGCTGTATGCTCTAAGTGTGTGGCCTGGAAAATACACTGGTGCTGACTGATTCTTTTATTTTGTTTTGAAGGGCAAGTGCAATGGCCCGTAGGGCTGTCCTCAACATGGAATTTACACCTGACGATTTCTCCCTCCATAAACACCTTGTTGATTCGGTAGATGCCTCTGTTACTTTTAACCCCACCCGTCTCGGTACACATGTCATCGCTGCTCCTTCTCGGGATGCAGCTACCCACTTAGCTGCATTGTCCTGCATTTTGGAGACCCTATTCGGGTCTCCAAAAATGCTAGGTTAAATGCCAGTGTTGGCACTTCTCCTCCCACACCATGTTGTAACTGGTGTTAGGGACCTAAAAGACTGCCATGAGGATATTAAACATATCCTCAAAGCCCAAGGCCATTCTGTCCTCCAGGTGGACACGTTCACTCAACCCTCTCGAGGTCGTCGCCATCAGCCCCTTCGAGTTGTGAAAATCACTTTTGATAATAGGACCCTTCTGGCCTCTATATTTCTTGCTGGTACCAGATGCCTCGTTCAGGAGTACATTCCCTCTCCTAGACTTTGCAACAAGTGCTGGAAGTTCGGGCATGGTGCTCTCAGATGCACAAGTACTGTCTCTGTATGCCCCATGTGTGGGAACGAAGGTCACTCTAAGACAGAGTGCTCTTCTCCCCAGGCTCGCTGCCTCAATTGCGGTGAGGCCCACCCTAAATTCTCCTGCGCGTGTATACACACTATAAACGTGAGGAAGCTGTCCTCAACAAGAAACACTAGGATCATTTGTCATTTCCTGAAGTGAGATGCCAGGTCCGCTGTCTCAACCCTTTCACTGGCATAACTAATGCTCGCGTGTTGCGTTCTACCTCTCCTCATCCTTCCCACCTTACTCAGTCTCCTGTGTCCAGGCCTTAGACCTGGACACACCCACCGTCTTCTTCCCTGTTCCTTTACGTTCTGTCCTGAAGGGTCTCCCTCCTGGCTCTCTATATGGAGTTTTCCCCTCTTCCTACCCAGTCTGCCATGTCTCCTGTTTCTTCTTTCCCATCTTCCCCCGATCCTTCTGCCCAATTCTCATCTCAGTCTCTTGGCCTTCCACGCCGCCTGTCTGTCCAGGCTGTTGTCCATCATCCTCCCATTTTTCTCCTCCTGTTGAGACCAATGAGTCTGTCGCCCAGTACGTTGTTGCTGGAACACCCGTCTCTCTGAGTCAGAAACATAAGCCAGGCTCCTCTCCTTTGTCCTCCCCGGCGGGTAAGAAAGCATCACTTTCTTCCTCGCTCCCCACCTCTGACTCTTATCGCTATGTCCCCTCCCATTTCGGTGGTCGGGCCCCCCTGTCCCAGCTATGAAGGTTTCATTAGCCTCTCAGTTGCTGTCCTTGCTGAGGTGCGCTCCCTGGTTTCTGCCCCCCCCCCCCCCCCCTCCTGCTGTCCTTGACCGCCTCTCTCAGTTGTCTCCTCCTCCAGACCCCGTCTGTCCATCTTTGGTCTGTCCTCCCGCTCCCTTCACATCATCCTTACTAAGTTTACACATGCCCCCTAGCCCTGATTTTGCTGACCCTGACCCCGACCCCTGAGCTTATATTTAAATTAATGTGCTGTGTTCTTCTTTACCTTTGTTTCTTCACTGTTCTCTGTTGCTGTCCTTTCTCTTTTTGACAATGTTTATTCATCAATGGAATATTTGTGGATTTGATGCCAACTTCTGATTATACAGTTTTCACCACTTTGTGTAAGTCTCCAGGAGCCGATGCTTGGTGCTCGTCCTGGTCATTTTCATAGTTATTCCTTTCTCTTCCCCCCCCCCCCCAGCTTTTGCTGGGGCTCATAACTCTACTGCTCTCTTGATTCGTACTGATATTCCCTTTGTTCCCCCTACTTTTTCAATCACCTATTCAATGTTCTGCTGCCCGTGTCTTTTTGAGTAAATGGTATATGGTCTGTTCTATTTATCTCCCCCCAAATGTCCCGCTTTCCCTTCCTGATCTTATGCACCTACTGGACTCCTTGCCAGAGCCTCTGCTCCTGTTGGGTGATTTCAACTGTCGACATACCCTCTGGGGTGATGTTCTGAAAAACACCCAAGGCCGCCTTCTCGAACCATTCATCCTCTTCTTCCCTGTCTTCTGAATTCTGGTGAACCCACTCATATGGACTCTCAAACTCGCACCCTTTCCTGTCTTGACCTTTCTCTCTGCTCGTCGTCTTTTTACGTAGATTTCATGTGGCGGGTTCTTGATGACCTCCATAACAGTGGC
The DNA here is from genome assembly GCF_040958095.1 of Procambarus clarkii. Classification (NCBI taxonomy): domain Eukaryota; kingdom Metazoa; phylum Arthropoda; class Malacostraca; order Decapoda; family Cambaridae; genus Procambarus; species Procambarus clarkii. The sequence continues at coordinate 25,929,657 of NC_091224.1, forward strand.
TATTGACCCTCTCAGACCTCTCCATGAAGTAAAGGTTAAGGTTTTGTCCCATACTTCTTGGGGAGCAGATAGGCGCACGCTCCTCTCTATACATTCCTCTCTTGTACTGTCTAAACTCTATTATGGTTGCCCTGCTTACTCATCTGCTTCTCCTTCTACTCTACGCCGTTTCTAACATCTAGCCGATTTAAATAGGTCGAGTTTTGCCAGAAATATTGGTACTGTATTTCCCAACCCGTTCTCACACAAGACAGCACATATATGACTTAATGCTTAAAGTCAATATGTTGAATGTGATTTAGTACATATGTGATATATTCCCAGTTACCTTTTTTACCAAGGCCCAAACTCTTCCTCACGTACCAATTTACGTCTCACAGTACCCGTCCATCACCCCCTCCCCGCTCAGCTCGTTGTCGCCGTGTGGGGGCTTAGTGGGCGGCTGCCGGAGTGTGATGCTCCTTGGGGCAGTCCTCTGTCCTTTTCTAGCCTTGTGCTCCTGCTGCCGTCCTCTCCAATTCTGCTGGGCATCTTTTCCTTTTCCTTCTGTTTCGTTTTTCTCCCCCCTCTTCTCCTATCTGCTTGCCGTTTCCTGCCGACCTTTTGCTCGTTCTGGTTCTTCCCTTGGACTTCTTCTATTTTGACGCCCGGGTGCATGAGGAGGCATACTCTTGCACCCGTAGAACTGCAGTACCCGACGTCGAGAGCGAGGGGAACCTTTTATTGTCAATCCCCATTTCGTCACTGAACCCGATCTCGACGGACTGTCGGTTTCTTAAGGTGGCGTTTGTGGGGCGTATACTCACGACGCACCCCTAGGAGGCCCCGGCAAGATCGGCGATAGCTTCTTGTTGGGTGTCCTGCCTCTAATTGTGGCTCCGTGGTGGGTGTGGGGGCACATTCGTGAATGAATTCTTCTTTCGTCATGATGATAAACCCTGTTTCGGCTGCTTCTGGTTTACCTTCTCAGGCTCGTGGGGTGGGCGACCAAGCCCCCGGGTCGGTCCGTATTGGAAGACCGGGCTCTGTAGCCTCCGCTGCGTTGGGCCCCGACCTTACTCCTCCTTTGGCCTCTCTGACTCCTTCCCCTGGCTCCCCTCCCTCCTCTGTGGTTGGGTCAAGCCCCAAGCCCCCAGTGGTGACTACCTCGTCCCCTGGCGCGGCTCCTTCTCTAGTTGTAACTACTGCGCCTTTTAACCCCTCTCTCTCTCTGGGGGTTACCGCCGTCCTCGTCACGGCCGCCCTCGCTCGATTCCTTCCAGTTCTGCTACCTATCAAGCCTTGTTTGGTCCCGCTTCGTGGGCCAAATATTTTGATCTCCTCCCTCTTGATTCTGCGCCTCCTGACGATTTCTCCCTCCATCGACATCTCGTTGATTCCGTGGATGCCTCCATTACTTTCAACCCCACTCGTCTCGGTACACGTATCGTTGCTGCTCCTTCTCCGGATGCTGCTTCCCGCTTGGCTGCCTTGTCCTGCCTTGGCGAGACCCCTATTCGGGTCTCGAAGAACGCTCAGTTGAATGCCAGTGTTGGCACTATTTTGCTCCCGCCCCATGTTGCGACCGGTGTTCGGGACCTGCGTGACTGCCACGACGATATTCAACATATCCTTGCTGCCCAGGGCCATTCTATTCTCCAGGTGAACACGTTTACTCGTCCCCCTCGTGGTAGTCGTCGTCAACCCCTCCGGGTTGTGAAGATTACCTTTGATGGTAGGATCCTTCCACCCTCTGTCATTCTTGCTGGTGCCAGGTGCTCTGTCCAGGAGTACATTCCTTCTCCTCGGCTCTGCAACAAGTGCTGGAGGTTTGGGCATGGTGCCCTCCGCTGCTCCGGGACTGTCTCTGTCCTTTGTGTGGTGGCGAAGGTCACTCTAAGTCGGAGTGCACTTCTCCCCAGGCTCGTTGCCTCAACTGCGGTGAGGCCCATCCTACCTTCTCCCGTGCGTGTGTCCATTACAAGCTTGAGGCAGCCGTCCTCAACTTGAAGCACCGGGAGCGTTTATCTTTTCCTGAGGCGAGACGCCAGGTTCGCCGGCTCCCGCCTTATGCTAATATCTCTTATGCTCGCGTGTTGCGCTCTTCCTCTCCTCGTCCTTCCCGCCTTCCTCAGACTCACAACCGTTTCCGGGCCTTGGACCCTGATGCGCCCACTGCCCCCTCCTTTGTTCCTTTGGGTTCTCTCCCGAAGGATCCTCCTGGTCCTCTGTCTGGGGTTCCCCTTCCTTCTACCCGGTCTGTCGAGTCTTCTGTGTCTTTTTCCTCGTCCCCCTCCGATCCTCCTTCCCATCCTCTTCTTCCATCTATCGGCTCTCCCCACCGCCTGTCGGTGCGGGCGGATGTCCATCGCTCTCCTAACGGCCGTCGTGTGTGCTCTCGTTCGGCTTCTCCTGTTGAGACACTGGAATCCGTTGCCCGGTACGTAGTTGCTGGGACACCGGTCTCTTTAAGTCAGAAGCGTAAGCCTGGCTCCTCTCCTTCCTCTTCCCCGGCGGGTAAGAAGGCTTCGCTTTCTTCCTCAGCTCCTACTTCTTGCTCTGTTGCTCCTTCCCCTCCCGTTTCAGTGATTACGCCCCCTGTTCCTGCTATGGAGGTTTCTTTGGCCCCTGCTTCCCTTTCGGTTGCTGCTCTTGCTGGGGTGCGCTCCCCTCTTTCTACTCCCCTCTTTCTACTCCCCCTCTTCCTGCTGCTGTCCTTGACTGCTGCTCTCCGTTGTCTCCTCCTCCTCCTCCTCCTCCTCCTCCTCCTCCTCCGGACCCCGCCCGCCCTCCTCTGATCTGTTCTCCCGTTTCCTTCCCTCCGTCTTTGCTCAGTTTACCCATGCCCCCTAACCCTGACTTTGCTGACCCTGATCCCGACCCTGATATTCTTTAACGTGCTCTGTTGCTCTTTCGCCTTTGTTTCTTCCTTGTTCTCTGTTTTTGTCCTTTCTCTTCTCGTCGTTGTCCATTCTTCAATGGAACGTTCGAGGTTATTACGACAATTTCCTCGAACTCCAACTTCTGATTTCGCGGTTTTCGCCCCTTTGTGTCTGTCTCCAGGAGCCAATGCTTGGTGCTCGTCCTGGTCGTTTTCGTGGCTATTCCTTTCTCTCCCCCCCCCCCAGCCATTGCTGGGGCTTCTAATTCTTCTGCTCTCTTGATTTGTGCTGATGTTCCCTTTGTTCCTTTGCTTTTTCCTTCGCCTCTCCATTGTTCTGCTGCTCGTATCTTTGTGGGGAAATGGTACACAGTTTGTTCCATTTATCTCCCCCCGAGTGTCCCGCTCTCTCTTCCTGATTTGAAACACCTCCTAGACTCCTTGCCGGAGCCTGTGCTCCTGCTGGGTGACTTCAATTGTCGTCATTCTCTTTGGGGTGACGTTCTGACGAATACCCGGGGTCGCCTCTTTGAGCCGTTTCTCCTCTCCTGAATTCTGGTGAGCCCACTCATTTGGACTCTCGGACTCGCACCCTTTCTTGTCTTGATCTTTCTCTCTGCTCTTCTTCTCTTTACTTAGATTTCACGTGGCAGGTTCTTGATGACCTCCATGGAAGTGATCATTTCCCCATCCTTGTTTCCTTTTTCTCTTTTCGCCCTTCCCTCTCTTTCCCTAGGTGGCAGTTTGCTAAGGCAGACTGGACCCTATTTTCCCTCAGTGCTGCTCTCTCTGACGTCTCCCTTCTGCCTCTCTCTCGCGCTCTCCTCCTTTTTCATGACACTGTCTTCAACGCTGCCCTCCGCTCTATTCCTCGCTCTTCCTCCCGGGGTCCACGGAAGTGCGTTCCCTGGTGGAATGCGGACTGTGCTCGGGCTGTCCGCTGTAAGCGTGCAGCCTGGAAGAGGCACCGCCGTAGGCAGACGACCGATTCTTTCGGAAAGCGAGTGCGGTGGCCCGTAGGGCCATCCGTACGGCTAAACGTGAATGTTGGGCATCTTATGTCTCAACAATTACGTCCGAAACCCCTCTGGCCCAGATCTGGAAGCGTATCCGCAAGATAGCGGGTAAGTTCGTTCCCGATGTTTCACCGGTCCTTCACCTCCATGATACTCTTGTGGCGGACCCGTTGCAGGTCGCTTCCGAACTGGGTTCCCACTTTTCTTTTGTTACCTCTGGTCTTCATCTTCCCCAATCTTTCCTTCTTCGTAAACCTGTCCTTGAGTCTCGTCCTTTAGATTTCTGCACTCATCTTCAGCTTCCCTATAATGATCCCATCTCTCTCTCTGAACTTCGTTCTGCCCTGGCCCTCTGCGGTTCTACGGCGGCGGGCTCCGATGGTATTCATTATGTGATGCTTCGCCATCTCCCTCCGAGCACGTCTCAGTATTTACTGAGTCTGTATAATCGGATCTGGGAGTCGTCGTCAGTCCCTGAGGGCTGGCTCGATGCCGTTGTCCTCCCTGTTCGCAAACCGGGGTCTCTGGGTACTTCCCCTAAGGACTTTCGCCCTATTGCTCTCACAAGTTGTGTCTGCAAACTCTTTGAACGTATGGTTAACGTTCGTCTGATGTGGTTCCTGGAACACCATCACCTCCTCTCCCCTTCTCAATTTGGTTTCCGCAAGTGCCGCAGCACGACAGATGTCCTGGTGAACTTGGAGGTCTATATTCGTACTGCTTTTGCTGCGAAGACCTCCGTTGTTGCCGTCCTTTTTGACCTGGAAAAGGCTTACGACACCACTTGGCGTTATCATATCCTATCTCAACTTCATTCTTTTGGCCTTCGTGGTCATCTCCCTCTCTTTCTCCGCAGCTTCCTCTCTCGTCGTTCCTTTCGGGTGCGCCTTGGTACCGCTCTCTCCCCCTCTTTTCAGCAATACGAAGGTGCGCCCCAGGGTAGTGTTCTGAGCACTACTCTTTTTCTGGTTGCCCTCAATGGTCTTCTTTCCTCTCTTCCTTCTGGTGTCTTCTCCGCTCTCTATGTCGATGATCTTACCCTTTGTTGTCAGGGTGATGATTCGCCTCTCCTTCAACGCCGGCTTCAACTTGCAATTGATGCCGTGTCGTCTTGGGCCACAGATCATGGCTTCAAGTTCTCTGCTTCTAAGACTTGTGCCATGACTTTTACGCGGAAACGGGTTGTTCTTCGTCCCTCTTTGTCACTTTATGGTCATCCCCTTGAATACAAAGATTCCGCGAAGCTTTTGGGGTTATTCCTTGACACTCGTTTGTCTTGGTCTCCCCATATCTCTTACCTCCGTGTTGAGTGCTCTAAGGCCCTTACCCTCCTTCGGGTCTTGTCCCATACTTCTTGGGGGGCAGATAGGCGCACTCTCCTTGCTTTACATTCCTCTCTCGTCCTGTCTAAGCTCGATTATGGTTGCCCTGCTTACTCGTCTGCTTCTCCTTCTACTCTTCGCCGTCTTGATGCTTTGCACCATACTGGGTTGCGCCTCAGTTCTGGTGCCTTTCGTTCGACTCCCATCCTTAGCTTGTATGTTGACACTGGCTTCCTGTCTCTCCAGGACCGCCCTGATCGCTACTGTCTTCGCTATCTTGCGCGGTCCTTGCAACATCCTTCCTCTCGCCTCTGTCGTGCTTTAACTTTTACCCCTCCTGCGGTTCCTGTTCCTCTTCACCACCTCCCTCTTTCTGTCCGGTTATCTCGCCTGCAGGATTCTCTTTCCGTTCGTATTTCTGATGTTTCTCCTCGTGTTGTTCCTTCTTTGCCCCCGTGGAGGGTCCCTCTTCCGCGGTTTTGTACATCCTTGACCCGTATCACTAAAGCTTTTACCCCTCCTACGGTTTTAAAACGCCTTTTCCTCGAGCACTTTTCTTCTCACTCCCGCTCCGTTTCTGTCTTCACCGATGGGTCTAAGTCAGCGGACGGTGTTGGCTACTCTGTTGTTTTTCCTGATCGCACTTATATGTGTCGCTTGCCTCCGGAGACTAGCATCTTTAAATCGGAACTTTATGCTATTCTCTGTGCTCTTCGTCTCCTGCTTTCTCGTTGTCAGTCTTCCTTTGTAGTTGTTGTTGACTCTCGTAGTGCCCTCATGGCTCTCGGGTCCTTTAACCCGGTTCATCCAGTAGTTGTCGAGATCCAGCATTGGCTGTTTCTCGTTCACAATAAATTTAAGTCGGTTGAGTTTTGTTGGGTTCCCAGCCATATTGGTGTGTCTTTAAATGAACGTGTGGATGCTGCCGCCAAGGAAGCTGTCCGCTCTTGTCCCATCTCTCGTAAAGGCATTCCGTATTCCGACTTTTACCCGGTTATCCATTCCTCAGTCCTTACCCGTTGGCAGGCTTCTTGGTTGTCTGTTACTGGTAACAAGCTACGTATTCTTAAATGTTGTGTTTTCTCGTGGCAGTCCTCCTTCCACCGTAACCGGCGGTGGGAAACAGCTCTGGCGAGGTTACGTATTGGCCATACTCGCTTAACCCATGGTCACTTGATGGAGCGCCGCCCTGCTCCTTATTGTCCTAGTTGTATTGTCCCTCTTACGGTCGTGCATGTCCTTCTTGAATGTCCTGACTTCCAGGACGAGCGTGTGTCTTGCTTTCCGACCGCCCCTCGCGGTCACCTGTCCCTCGATAGAATTCTTGGTGATTCGGATACTTTTGATATCGTTCGCCTTATGCGTTTTTGTTCTCGTATTGGCATCCTTGGTGATATTTAGCGCCCTCTGATTATTTTGCGTATTTGATGGTGCTACATAGCCTTCCCAGTTTGGTGCCTTCTTTTGATAATTACTTACTTACTTACCCGTCCATCAACGTAGATAGCAGAATAGTCGTGATTGGTTCAATTATAACAAAAATTGTAGTTTTCAGGTCCCACATGGGTTGTGAAATTTACCTACTATTGTCCATGCTCTTATAATATTACAGATCAGCTACATCCTATTGAAGGCTCGTAGTTTTGTTTTGAGAAATATTAGTTGTTCTTAGTAAATTATAATAAGCACTATAAATTATTACATAGAATAACAGTGCTTCACCAATCAATATTTTATACCATAGTTTGTGCTTTAAAAATCTTTAAAGAATGTTTTGTAGGAACGCTAACAGAAAACGATGTTACGTTGGAATGTTTATGGGGTAAACTACTGCAAACAGCATGGTATGGTGTCTACTATACCAAATATTGGATGGGTATAGGGTCCAATACCACCTGTTAGGTGGGTAAGGGGTCCAATACCACCCGCAGGATGGGTATGGGGGTCACATCTACCCACAGGATGGGTATGGGGATCACTTCCACCCACAGGAAGGGTATGGGGTCCAATACCATCCACTGGATGTGTATGGCGTTCACTACCACCCACAGGATGGGTATGGGGATCACTTCCACCCACAGGAAGGGTATGGGGTCCAATACCATCCACTGGATGTGTATGGCGTCCACTATCACCCACAGAATGGGTATGGGGCTCCAACCACCCACAGAATAAGTATGGGGTCCAGCAACACCCACTGGATGTGTATGGCGTCCATTGCCGCCCACAGGATGAGTATAGGGTCCAGTATCGCCAACAGGATTAGTATATAGGGTCCACTGCCGCCCACAGGGTCAGTAGGGGGTCCAATACCGCCCACAGGGTTGGTAGGAGGGTCCAGTACCGCCCACAGGGTCGGTAGGAGGTTCACTACCGCCCACAGGGTCGGTATGGGGGCCACTGCCACCCACAGGGTCGGTATGGGGTCCACTGCCACCCACATGGTAGGTATGGGGTCCACTACCGCCCACAGGGTCGGTAGGGCGTCCACTACCGTCCACAGGGTCGGTAGGGGTTCACTGCCGCCCACAGGGTCGGTAGGGGGTCCACTGCCGCCCACAGGGTCGGTAGGGCGTCCACTACCTCCCACAGGGTCGGTAGGGATCCACTACCGCCCACAGGGTTGGTAGGGCGTCCACAGGGTCGGTAGGAGTCCACTACCGCCCACAGGGTCGGTAGGGGGTCCACTGCCGCCCACAAGGTCGGTAAGGGGTCCACTACCGCCCACAGGGTCGGCAGGAGGTCCACTACCGCCCACAGGGTCGGTAGGGGGTCCACTACCGCCCACAGGGTCGGCAGGTGGTCCACTACCGCCCACAGGGTCGGTAGGGGGTCCACTGCCACCCACAGGGTCGGTAGGGGGTCCATTGCCGCCCACAGGGTCGGCAGGGGGTCCACTACCGCCCACAGGGTCGCTATGAAGTCAACTACCGCCCATAGTGTTTGCATAGTGTCCACTACCGCCCATAGTGTTTGCATAGTGTCCACTACCGCCCATAGTGTTTGCATAGTGTCCACTACCGCCCATAGTGTTTGCATAGTGTCCACTACCGCCCATAGTGTTTGTATAGTGTCCACTACCGCTCATAGTGTTATTATGGGGTCCACTACCCCTCATAGTGTCGGTATGGGGGTCCATTACTACCCACAGGGTGTGTCTGGGGTCTATTTTTTTCTGTATAGCAGAGGTGGCAATACTGCTTTTCCAATCCCATTTGTTGTTCAATGTTAAATATTTGTTGCTCGACTTGCAACAATTTATATATATATATACTGTATATATATATATACTGTATATATATATATATATATATGCGAACAAGCCTGAATGGTCCCCAGGACAATATGCAACTGAAAACTCACAACCCAGAAGTGACTCGAACCCATACTCCCAGAAGCAACGCAACTGGTATGTACAAGACGCCTTAATCCACTTGACCATCACGACCGGACAAAATGAGGTGATAGCCGAGGCTATTTGAACCACCCCACCGCCGGCACTCGGATAGTAATCTTGGGCATATATATATATATGTTATATATATATATATAGTTATATTATATATATTATATATATATATATATATATATATATATATATATATATATATATATATATATATATATATATATATATATATATATATATATATATATATATATATATATATATATATATATATACATATATATATATACATATATTAGTATAGTGCCTTTGCAATAATGTACCAATGTGTATATTTTCATAACCCATTTTAAATTCTTGGAAAATATATAACTTCATAGTGAATGCAAGTCAATGTATATTTATTTATTTATTTATTTATTTATTTATTTATTTATATACAAGAAGGTACATTGGGTTACAGAGAATACATAGCATAGTATTTGCAATCTTGTACGCGCAGGGTTTCGGGCAGGTCCTTAATCAAACAGATAATTTTAAGTAGGTAAATTCTAGCAGAATTAATAAAATTATAACAGATACATTGCAAGAAAAAAAATGAGATGAGAGAGAGAATAGTAAGTATATTAAAGCTCAATGGTTTATTAAAGCTCTGGTTGATTACATTGACAACTTGATTCGTAATTTAAACAAGATTAACAGACACCGTACAGCTGATTGATAGCACATATAAGAAGACAACAATGATCACGATGGTAAAGATGTTCGGATTGGGTACATAAAGATAGGGAGATTGGGTAGCAATAGATACAGTGCAATTTTAAAGCAACAAGGTAAAAAAAAATATGCAGATGAGATTAGGTACTTTTTAGTTTTGTTTTTGAATGACGCAAAAGTTGGACAGCTTTTCAATTCATTAGGGAGTGAGTTCCATAGACTGGGTCCCTTTATTTGCATAAGAGTGTTTACACAGATTATGTTTGACTCTAGGGATATCAAAGGGATATTTATTTCTGGTGTGGTGATAACGGGTCCTATTACATCTGTCCAGGGAAAGTTTCAGAGCAGGATTTGCGTTTAAGAACAGGGTTTTGTAAATGTAATTGACACAAGACACACATTAAGTCACTGCACATTCTCTCATGTGTATTATACATATATAAAACGCTAAACTATAATGCCAATCCTGATCTCAAAAGCTTCATAGAAGGTTGTAACAGAACCCATGAGCACCACACCAGAAATAAATACAGTTTTGATATTCCTAGAGTACGACTTAATCAAACTAGAAATGCTCTACAAATCAAGGGGCCCAGAATGTGGAATGACCTTCCCAACCATGTTAAAGACTGTACCTCTCTCAACCAGTTTAAGTTAAAAGCGAAGCTATACCTAATAAATTCCCTGTAACCTACCTTACCCTTCTATTGTCAACTAATGTCTGTTTTTCTTTAAAGAGCGCTGTTTGTCGACATAATTGTATTCGTGCTGCTTTTTCATCTATGTTTTCATTTCTTGTTTTCATTCTACTCATTATGCTCAATTAGTATTAAGCTTGTCATTTAAGTTTATCATGCCCGAAACGCTTTGCGTAATAGTGGCTTTAGGCATTGTATGTACTAGCTCTACCTATAAGTCAACCAATCCTTGTAAAAATTTATTGTAATTACTATTGTAAAAAATTTAGACTGTAATTACTGTAATTGTATGTATGTACCTTACCTAAATAAAATTGTATTGTATTGTTGTATAATTGTATTTGTTCTGCTTTTTCATCTATGTTTTCATTTCTTGTTTTCATTCTACTCATTATGCTCAATTAGTATTAAGCTTGTCATTTAAGTTTTTCATGCCCGAAACGCTTTGCGTAATAGTGGCTTTAGGCATTGTATGTACTAGCTCTACCTATAAGTCAACCAATCTTTGTAAAAATTTATTGTATGTATGTACCTTACCTAAATAAACATTTTTTTTTTTTTTTTAAGAAAGTTTGTGGAGTGAGATTATGTTTAGCATGTTAAGAGAGTTAAACAAGGAGGCTGAGTGTTGTCTGAAAGCAGAATTTGTTATTATTTTGATAGCAGATTTTTGCTCGATGATGATGGACTTGAGGTGGTTTGCAGTGGTTGAACCCCATGCACAGATACCATAATTAAGATAGGGATAGATTAGTGCACAATATGTAGAGATGAGAGCAGAGTTAGGTACATAATATATAAATAAATAAATAAATGTATATTTAGGTAAGGTACATACATAAAGAGATTTTACAAAGTTTGTTGGATTAATAAATAGAGCTAGTACATACAATGCCTAAAGCCACTATTACGCAAAGCGTTTCGGGCAGGAAAAACATTAATGACTAAAGCTTAATAGTAATGGGTAAAAAGAATAAAATGTGTTGAGAACAAATAAAAATAGATGTAAAAGAGGGGGGAACATGGCTGAAAAAGCAGCACAAATACAATTACAAATTATTACAGAAAATTACATTCAAACAGCGTTGTTTTGAAAAAAAAAAAAAAACATACATGGGTTGACAACAGAGGGGTAAGGTAGGTTACAGGGAATTTATTAAGTAGTGCTTCGTTTTTATCTTAAACTGGTTGAGAGAGGTAGTCTTTAACATGGTTGGGAAGATCGTTCCACATTCTGGGTCCCTTGATTTGAAGAGCATTTCTAGTTTGATTAAGTCGTACTCTAGGAATATCAAAACTGTATTTATTTCTGGTGTGGTGCTCATGGGTTGTTACAACCTTCAATGAATCTTTTGAGGTCATGATTGGCATTACAGTTAAGCGTTTTATATATGTATAATACACATGAGAGAATGTGCAATGACTTAATATCTAACATATTCAGAGAGTATCTGATTATCTGATATTGGAGAGTATCCCAACTGTTTTAGAGACTTTCTTAGTTATGTGTTGTATGTGGGTGCTGAAGTTGAGTCTCTTGTCTAGGAATACGATGTTTCACCGGTCCTTCACCTCCATGATACTCTTGTGGCGGACCCGTTGCAGGTCGCTTCCGAACTGGGTTCCCACTTTTCTTCTGTTAGCTCTGGTCTTCATCTTCCCCAATCTTTCCTTCTTCGTAAACCTGTCCTTGAGTCTCGTCCTTTAGATTTCTGCACTCATCTTCAGCTTCCCTATAATGATCCCTTCTCTCTCTCTGAACTTCGTTCTGCCCTGGCCCTCTGCGGTTCTACGGCGGCGGGCTCCGATGGTATTCATTATGAGATGCTTCGCCATCTCCCTCCGAGCACGTCTCAGTATTTACTGAGTCTGTATAATCGGATCTGGGAGTCGTCGTCAGTCCCTGAGGACTGGCTCGATGCCGTTGTCCTCCCTGTTCGCAAACCGGGGTCTCTGGGTACTTCCCCTAAGGACTTTCGCCCTATTGCTCTCACAAGTTGTGTCTGCAAACTCTTTGAACGTATGGTTAACGTTCGTCTGATGTGGTTCCTGGAACACCATCACCTCCTCTCCCCTTCTCAATTTGGTTTCCGCAAGTGCCGCAGCACGACAGATGTCCTGGTGAACTTGGAGGTCTATATACGTACTGCTTTTGCTGCGAAGACCTCCGTTGTTGCCGTCCTTTTTGACCTAGAAAAGGCTTACGACACCACTTGGCGTTATCATATCCTATCTCAACTTCATTCTTTTGGCCTTCGTGGTCATCTCCCTCTCTTTCTCCGCAGCTTCCTCTCTCGTCGTTCCTTTCGGGTGCGCCTTGGTACCGCTCTCTCTCCCTCTTTTCAGCAATACGAAGGTGTGCCCCAGGGTAGTGTTCTGAGCACTACTCTTTTTCTGGTTGCCCTCAATGGTCTTCTTTCCTCTCTTCCTTCTGGTGTCTTCTCCGCTCTCTATGTCGATGATCTTACCCTTTGTTGTCAGGGTGATGATTCGCCTCTCCTTCAACGCCGGCTTCAACTTGCGATTGATGCCGTGTCGTCTTGGGCCACAGGTCATGGCTTCAAGTTCTCTACTTCTAAGACTTGTGCCATGACTTTTACGCGGAAACGGGTTGTTCTTCGTCCCTCTTTGTCACTTTATGGTCATCCCCTTGAATACAAAGATTCCGCGAAGCTTTTGGGGTTATTCCTTGACACTCGTTTGTCTTGGTCTCCCCATATCTCTTACCTCCGTGTTGAAGTCCCTTACCCTCCTTCGGGTCTTGTCCCATACTTCTTGGGGGCCAGATAGGCGCACTCTCCTTGCTTTACATTCCTCTCTCGTCCTGTCTAAGCTCGATTATGGTTGCCCTGCTTACTCGTCTGCTTCTCCTTCTACTCTTCGCCGTCTTGATGCTTTGCACCATACTGGGTTGCGCCTCAGTTCTGGTGCCTTTCGTTCGACTCCCGTCCTTAGCTTGTATGTTGACACTGGCTTCCTGTCCCTCCAGGACCGCCGTGATCGCTACTGTCTTCGCTATCTTGCGCGGTCCTTGCAACATCCTTCCTCTCGTCTCTGTCGTGCTTTAACTTTTACCCCTCCTGCGGTTCCTGTTCCTCTTCACCACCTCCCTCTTTCTGTCCGGTTATCTCGCCTACAGGATTCTCTTTCCGTTCGTATTTCTGATGTTTCTCCTCGTGTTGTTCCTTCTTTGCCCCCGTGGAGGGTCCCTCTTCCGCGGTTTTGTACATCCTTGACTCGTATCACTAAAGCTTTTACCCCTCCTACAGTTCTAAAACGCCTTTTCCTCGAGCACTTTTCTTCTCACTCCCGCTCCGTTTCTGTCTTCACCGATGGGTCTAAGTCAGCGGACGGTGTTGGCTACTCTGTTGTTTTTCCTGATCGCACTTATATGTGTCGCTTGCCTCCGGAGACTAGCATCTTTACAGCGGAACTTTATGCTATTCTCTATGCTCTTCGTCTCCTGCTTTCTCGTTGTCAGTCTTCCTTTGTGGTTGTTGTTGACTCTCGTAGTGCCCTCATGGCTCTCGGGTGCTTTAATCCAGTTCATCCGGTAGTTGTCGAGATCCAGCATTGGCTGTTTCTCGTTCACAGTAAATTTAAGTCGGTTGAGTTTTGTTGGGTTCCCAGCCATATTGGCGTGTCTTTAAATGAGCGTGCGGATGCTGCCGCTAAGGAAGCTGTCCGCTCTTGTCCCATCTCTCGTAAAGGCATTCCGTATTCCGACTTTTACCCGGTTATCCATTCCTCAGTCCTTACCCGTTGGCAGGCTTCTTGGTTGTCTGTTACTGGTAACAAGCTACGTACTCTTAAATGTTGTGTTTCCTCGTGGCCGTCCTCCTTCCACCGTAACCGGCGGTGGGAAACAGCTCTAGCGAGGTTGCGTATTGGCCATACTCGCTTAACCCATGGTCACTTGATGGAGCGCCGCCCTGCTCCTTATTGTCCTAGTTGCATTGTCCCTCTTACGGTCGTGCATGTCCTTCTTGAATGTCCTGACTTCCAGGACGAGCGTGTGTCTTGCTTTCCGACCGCCCCTCGCGGTCACCTGTCCCTCGATAGAATTCTTGGTGACTCGGATACTTTTGATATCGTTCGCCTTATGCGTTTTTGTTCTCGTATTGGCATCCTTGGTGATATTTAGCGCCCTCTGATTATTTTGCGTATTTGATGGTGCTACATAGCCTTCCCGGTTTGGTGCCTTCTTTTGATAATTACTTACTTACTTGTCTAGGAATAGGACAAGAAACTTTCCATCATTTTTATTGCTAATGTTTATGTTCCGAAAATTAATGGAATCTGACCCATATATCAATCAGGTCAACCCATGTGTTGCGTTTCCAAAAGGGTCGCCCATGTTAGAATCGGTGAACGCCCTAGTAATATTGTTGGAAACGTCTTAATAACTTATTAAACCAAAGGTCTTTTTATGTCAGAAGAACGGCAGAAACTGGATCTATATATGAAAAACCCCCTCCCCTTCCGGCCCGTTGGCGTCGTGAGGGGGCTTGGTGGACGGCTGCCGGAGTGTGATGCTCCGTTGGGCAGTCCTCTGTCCTTTTCTGGCCTTGCACTCCTGCTGCTGTCTTCTCCAATTGTGCCGGATCGCTTTTCCTTTTCCTTATGTTTCGTTTTTCTCCCCCCTCTTCTCCTATCTGCTTGTCGTTTCCTGCCGACCTTTTGCTTGTTTTGGATTATTTCTTTGGACTTCTTCTATTTTGACGCCCGGGTGCTTGAGGAGGCATACTCTTGCACCCGTAGAACTGTAGTACCCGACGTCTCGAGCGAGGGGAACCTTTTATTGTCAATCCCCCTTTCGTCGCTGAACCCGATCTCGACGGACTGACGGTTCTTAAGGTGGCGTTTGTGGGGCGTATACTCACGACGCACCCCTAGGGGGCCCCGGCATGATCGGCGATAGCTTCCTGTTGGGTGTCCTGCCTCTAATTGTGGCTCCATGGTGGGTATGAGGGCACATTCGTGGATGAATTTGTCACTTTTCGTCTCTATGTCGTTGAATGTTTCCGTTGTACCCTCTCAGGCTCGTGGGGTGGGCGACCAAGCCCCCGAGTCGGCCTGTATTGGAAGACCAGGCTCTGTAGCTCCCGCTGCGTTGGGCCCCGACCTTGCTCCTCCTTTGACCGTCCTGACTTCTTCCCCCAGCTCCCCTCCCTCCTCTGAGGTTGGGTCGAGCCTCCAGCCCCCGGTGGTGACCACTTCGTCCCCTGGTGTGGCTAAGTCTTTCGTTGTGACTACTGCACCTTTTGACCCCTCTCTTTCTAGGGGTTCTCAACGCCGTTCGCGCCCCAACCGCACTCGCTCGATTCCTTCCCGTGCTGATGCGTATCAGGCCTTGTTTGGTCCTGCTTCATGGGCCAAATACTTTGATCTCCTCCCTCTTGATTCTGCGCCTCCTGACGATTTCTCCCTCCATCGGCATCTTGTAGATTCCGTGGATGCGTGTGTTACTTTCAACCCCACTCGTCTCGGTACACGTGTCGTTGCTGCTCCTTCTCAGGATGCGGCTTCCCGCTTGGCTGCCTTATCTTGCCTTGGCGAGATCCCTGTTCGGGTCTCCAAGAACGTTCAGATGAATTCCAGTGTTGGCACTATTCTCCTCCCACCCCATGTTGCAACCGGTGTTCGGAATCTGCAGGATTGCCACGATGATAATCGGCATAT
The DNA here is from genome assembly GCF_040958095.1 of Procambarus clarkii. Classification (NCBI taxonomy): domain Eukaryota; kingdom Metazoa; phylum Arthropoda; class Malacostraca; order Decapoda; family Cambaridae; genus Procambarus; species Procambarus clarkii. The sequence continues at coordinate 25,945,364 of NC_091224.1, forward strand.
CCTTGATGCCCAAGGCCATTCTGACCTCCAGGTTGACTCGTTTACTCGTCCCCCTCGTGGTCGTCGCCGTCAACCCCTTCGCGTTGTGAAGATCACCTTTGATGGTAGGACCCTTCCATCCTCTGTCATTCTTGCTGGTGCTAGGTGCTCTGTCCAGGAGTATATTCCTTCTCCTCGACTTTGTAATAAGTGCTGGAGGTTTGGGCATGGTGCCCTCCGCTGCTCTGGGACTGTCTCTCTCTGTCCTTTGTGTGGGAGTGAAGGTCACTCTAAGTCGGAGTGCACTTCTCCCCAAGCTCGCTGCCTCAACTGCGGTGAGGCCCATCCTACATTCTCCCGTGCCTGTGTCCATTACAAGCTTGAGGCGGCCGTCCTTAACCTGAAGCACCGGGAGCGTTTGTCTTTTCCTGAGGCGAGGCGCCAGGTTCGCCGGCTCCCGCCTTATACTAACATCTCTTATGCTCGCGTGTTGCGCTCTTCCTCTCCTCGTCCTTCCCCCCTTCCTCAGACTCTCAACCGTTTCCGGGCCTTGGACCCTGATACGCCCACTGCCCCCTCCTCTGTTCCTTTGAGTTCTTTCCCGAGGGGTCCCCCTCCTGGTCCTCTGTCTGGGGTTCCCCTTCTTTCAACCCGGTCTGTCATGTCTCCTGTGTCTTCTTCCTCGTCCCCCTCCGATCCTCCTTCCCATCCTCTTCCTCCATCTATCGGCTCTCCCCGCCGCCTGTCGGTGCAGGCGGATGTCCATCGCTCTCCTAACGGCCGTCGTGTGTGCTCTCGTTCGGCTTCTCCTGTTGAGACACTGGAATCCGTTGCCCGGTACGTAGTTGCTGGGACACCTGTCTCTTTAAGTCAGAAGCGTAAGCCTGGCTCCTCTCCTTCCTCTTTCCCGGCGGGTAAGAAGGCTTCGCTTTCTTCCTTAGCTCCTACTTCTGGCTCTGTTGCTCCTTCCCCTCCCGTTTCAGTGGTTGCGCCCCCTGTTCCTGCTATGGAGGTTTCTTTGGCCCCTGCTTCCCTTTCGGTTGCTGCTCTTGCTGGGGTGCGCTCCCCTCTTTCTACTCCCCCTCTTCCTACTGCTGTCCTTGACTGCTCCTCTCCGTTGTCTCCTCCTCTTCCTCCTCCTCCTCCGGACCCCGCCCGCCCACCTCTGATCTGTTCTCCCGTTTCCTTCCCTCCGTCTTTGCTCAGTTTACCCATGCCCCCTAACCCTGACTTTGTTGACCCTGATATTCTTTAACGTGCTCTGTTGCTCTTTCGCCTTTGTTTCTTCCTTGTTCTCTGTTTTTGTCCTTTCTCTTCTCGTCGTTGTCCATTCTTCAATGGAACGTTCGAGGTTATTAGAACGTTCGAGGTTATTACACCAATTTCCTCGAACTCCAACTTCTTATTTCGCGGTTTTCGCCCCTTTGTGTCTGTCTCCAGGAGCCAATGCTTGGTGCTCGTCCTGGTCGTTTTCGTGGCTATTCCTTTCTCTCCCCCCCCCCCAGCCATTGCTGGGGCTTCTAATTCTTCTGCTCTCTTGATTCGTGCAGATGTTCCCTTTGTTCCTTTACTTTTTCCTTCGCCTCTCCATTGTTCTGCTGCTCGTATCTTTGTGGGGAAATGGTACACAGTTTGTTCCATTTATCTCCCCCCGAGTGTCCCGCTCTCTCTTCCTGATTTGAAACACCTCCTAGACTCCTTGCCGGAGCCTGTGCTCCTGCTGGGTGACTTCAATTGTCGTCATTCTCTTTGGGGTGACGTTCTGACGAATACCCGGGGTCGCCTCCTTGAGCCGTTTCTCCTATCTTCTTCCCTGTCTCTTCTGAATTCTGGTGAGACCACTCATTTGGACTCTCGGACTCGCACCCTTTCTTGTCTTGATCTTTCTCTCTGCTCTTCTTCTCTTTACTTAGATTTCACGTGGCAGGTTCTTGATGACCTCCATGGAAGTGATCATTTCCTTGTTTCCTTTTTCTCTTTTCGCCCTTCCCTCTCTTTCCCTAGGTGGCAGTTTGCTAAGGCAGACTGGACCCTATTTACCCTCAGTGCTGCTCTCTCTGACCTCTCCCTTCTGCCTCTCTCTCGCGCTCTCCTCCTTTTTCATGACACTGTCTTCAACGCTGCCCTCCGCTCTATTCCTCGCTCTTCCTCTCGGGGTCCACGGAAGTGCGTTCCCTGGTGGAATGCGGACTGTGCTCGGGCTGTCCGCTGTAAGCGTGCAGCCTGGAAGAGGCACCGCTGTAGGCAGACGACCGATTCTTTTCTTTTCTTTCGGAAAGCGAGTGCGGTGGCCCGTAGGGCCATCCGTACGGCTAAACGTGAATGTTGGGCATCTTATGTCTCGACAATTACGTCCGAAACCCCTCTGGCCCAGATCTGGAAGCGTATCCGCAAGATAGCGGGTAAGTTCGTTCCCGATGTTTCACTGGTCCTTCACCTCCATGATACTCTTGTGGCGGACCCGTTGCAGGTCGCTTCCGAACTGGGTTCCCACTTTTCTTCTGTTAGCTCTGGTCTTCATCTTCCCCAATCTTTCCTTCTTCGTAAACCTGTCCTTGAGTCTCGTCCTTTAGATTTCTGCACTCATCTTCAGCTTCCCTATAATGATCCCTTCTCTCTCTCTGAACTTCGTTCTGCCCTGGCCCTCTGCGGTTCTACGGCGGCGGGCTCCGATGGTATTCATTATGAGATGCTTCGCCATCTCCCTCCGAGCACGTCTCAGTATTTACTGAGTCTGTATAATCGGATCTGGGAGTCGTCGTCAGTCCCTGAGGACTGGCTCGATGCCGTTGTCCTCCCTGTTCGCAAACCGGGGTCTCTGGGTACTTCCCCTAAGGACTTTCGCCCTATTGCTCTCACAAGTTGTGTCTGCAAACTCTTTGAACGTATGGTTAACGTTCGTCTGATGTGGTTCCTGGAACACCATCACCTCCTCTCCCCTTCTCAATTTGGTTTCCGCAAGTGCCGCAGCACGACAGATGTCCTGGTGAACTTGGAGGTCTATATACGTACTGCTTTTGCTGCGAAGACCTCCGTTGTTGCCGTCCTTTTTGACCTAGAAAAGGCTTACGACACCACTTGGCGTTATCATATCCTATCTCAACTTCATTCTTTTGGCCTTCGTGGTCATCTCCCTCTCTTTCTCCGCAGCTTCCTCTCTCGTCGTTCCTTTCGGGTGCGCCTTGGTACCGCTCTCTCTCCCTCTTTTCAGCAATACGAAGGTGTGCCCCAGGGTAGTGTTCTGAGCACTACTCTTTTTCTGGTTGCCCTCAATGGTCTTCTTTCCTCTCTTCCTTCTGGTGTCTTCTCCGCTCTCTATGTCGATGATCTTACCCTTTGTTGTCAGGGTGATGATTCGCCTCTCCTTCAACGCCGGCTTCAACTTGCGATTGATGCCGTGTCGTCTTGGGCCACAGGTCATGGCTTCAAGTTCTCTACTTCTAAGACTTGTGCCATGACTTTTACGCGGAAACGGGTTGTTCTTCGTCCCTCTTTGTCACTTTATGGTCATCCCCTTGAATACAAAGATTCCGCGAAGCTTTTGGGGTTATTCCTTGACACTCGTTTGTCTTGGTCTCCCCATATCTCTTACCTCCGTGTTGAAGTCCCTTACCCTCCTTCGGGTCTTGTCCCATACTTCTTGGGGGCCAGATAGGCGCACTCTCCTTGCTTTACATTCCTCTCTCGTCCTGTCTAAGCTCGATTATGGTTGCCCTGCTTACTCGTCTGCTTCTCCTTCTACTCTTCGCCGTCTTGATGCTTTGCACCATACTGGGTTGCGCCTCAGTTCTGGTGCCTTTCGTTCGACTCCCGTCCTTAGCTTGTATGTTGACACTGGCTTCCTGTCCCTCCAGGACCGCCGTGATCGCTACTGTCTTCGCTATCTTGCGCGGTCCTTGCAACATCCTTCCTCTCGTCTCTGTCGTGCTTTAACTTTTACCCCTCCTGCGGTTCCTGTTCCTCTTCACCACCTCCCTCTTTCTGTCCGGTTATCTCGCCTACAGGATTCTCTTTCCGTTCGTATTTCTGATGTTTCTCCTCGTGTTGTTCCTTCTTTGCCCCCGTGGAGGGTCCCTCTTCCGCGGTTTTGTACATCCTTGACTCGTATCACTAAAGCTTTTACCCCTCCTACAGTTCTAAAACGCCTTTTCCTCGAGCACTTTTCTTCTCACTCCCGCTCCGTTTCTGTCTTCACCGATGGGTCTAAGTCAGCGGACGGTGTTGGCTACTCTGTTGTTTTTCCTGATCGCACTTATATGTGTCGCTTGCCTCCGGAGACTAGCATCTTTACAGCGGAACTTTATGCTATTCTCTATGCTCTTCGTCTCCTGCTTTCTCGTTGTCAGTCTTCCTTTGTGGTTGTTGTTGACTCTCGTAGTGCCCTCATGGCTCTCGGGTGCTTTAATCCAGTTCATCCGGTAGTTGTCGAGATCCAGCATTGGCTGTTTCTCGTTCACAGTAAATTTAAGTCGGTTGAGTTTTGTTGGGTTCCCAGCCATATTGGCGTGTCTTTAAATGAGCGTGCGGATGCTGCCGCTAAGGAAGCTGTCCGCTCTTGTCCCATCTCTCGTAAAGGCATTCCGTATTCCGACTTTTACCCGGTTATCCATTCCTCAGTCCTTACCCGTTGGCAGGCTTCTTGGTTGTCTGTTACTGGTAACAAGCTACGTACTCTTAAATGTTGTGTTTCCTCGTGGCCGTCCTCCTTCCACCGTAACCGGCGGTGGGAAACAGCTCTAGCGAGGTTGCGTATTGGCCATACTCGCTTAACCCATGGTCACTTGATGGAGCGCCGCCCTGCTCCTTATTGTCCTAGTTGCATTGTCCCTCTTACGGTCGTGCATGTCCTTCTTGAATGTCCTGACTTCCAGGACGAGCGTGTGTCTTGCTTTCCGACCGCCCCTCGCGGTCACCTGTCCCTCGATAGAATTCTTGGTGACTCGGATACTTTTGATATCGTTCGCCTTATGCGTTTTTGTTCTCGTATTGGCATCCTTGGTGATATTTAGCGCCCTCTGATTATTTTGCGTATTTGATGGTGCTACATAGCCTTCCCGGTTTGGTGCCTTCTTTTGATAATTACTTACTTACTTGTCTAGGAATAGGACAAGAAACTTTCCATCATTTTTATTGCTAATGTTTATGTTCCGAAAATTAATGGAATCTGACCCATATATCAATCAGGTCAACCCATGTGTTGCGTTTCCAAAAGGGTCGCCCATGTTAGAATCGGTGAACGCCCTAGTAATATTGTTGAAAACGTCTTAATAACTTATTAAACCAAAGGTCTTTTTATGTCAGAAGAACGGCAGAAACTGGATCTATATATGAAAAACCCCCTCCCCTTCCGGCCCGTTGGCGTCGTGAGGGGGCTTGGTGGACGGCTGCCGGAGTGTGATGCTCCGTTGGGCAGTCCTCTGTCCTTTTCTGGCCTTGCACTCCTGCTGCTGTCTTCTCCAATTGTGCCGGATCGCTTTTCCTTTTCCTTATGTTTCGTTTTTCTCCCCCCTCTTCTCCTATCTGCTTGTCGTTTCCTGCCGACCTTTTGCTTGTTTTGGATTATTTCTTTGGACTTCTTCTATTTTGACGCCCGGGTGCTTGAGGAGGCATACTCTTGCACCCGTAGAACTGTAGTACCCGACGTCTCGAGCGAGGGGAACCTTTTATTGTCAATCCCCCTTTCGTCGCTGAACCCGATCTCGACGGACTGACGGTTCTTAAGGTGGCGTTTGTGGGGCGTATACTCACGACGCACCCCTAGGGGGCCCCGGCATGATCGGCGATAGCTTCCTGTTGGGTGTCCTGCCTCTAATTGTGGCTCCATGGTGGGTATGGGGGCACATTCGTGGATGAATTTGTCACTTTTCGTCTCTATGTCGTTGAATGTTTCCGTTGTACCCTCTCAGGCTCGTGGGGTGGGCGACCAAGCCCCCGAGTCGGCCTGTATTGGAAGACCAGGCTCTGTAGCTCCCGCTGCGTTGGGCCCCGACCTTGCTCCTCCTTTGACCGTCCTGACTTCTTCCCCCAGCTCCCCTCCCTCCTCTGAGGTTGGGTCGAGCCTCCAGCCCCCGGTGGTGACCACTTCGTCCCCTGGTGTGGCTAAGTCTTTCGTTGTGACTACTGCACCTTTTGACCCCTCTCTTTCTAGGGGTTCTCAACGCCGTTCGCGCCCCAACCGCACTCGCTCGATTCCTTCCCGTGCTGATGCGTATCAGGCCTTGTTTGGTCCTGCTTCATGGGCCAAATACTTTGATCTCCTCCCTCTTGATTCTGCGCCTCCTGACGATTTCTCCCTCCATCGGCATCTTGTAGATTCCGTGGATGCGTGTGTTACTTTCAACCCCACTCGTCTCGGTACACGTGTCGTTGCTGCTCCTTCTCAGGATGCGGCTTCCCGCTTGGCTGCCTTATCTTGCCTTGGCGAGATCCCTGTTCGGGTCTCCAAGAACGTTCAGATGAATTCCAGTGTTGGCACTATTCTCCTCCCACCCCATGTTGCAACCGGTGTTCGGAATCTGCAGGATTGCCACGATGATAATCGGCATATCCTTGATGCCCAAGGCCATTCTGACCTCCAGGTTGACTCGTTTACTCGTCCCCCTCGTGGTCGTCGCCGTCAACCCCTTCGCGTTGTGAAGATCACCTTTGATGGTAGGACCCTTCCATCCTCTGTCATTCTTGCTGGTGCTAGGTGCTCTGTCCAGGAGTATATTCCTTCTCCTCGACTTTGTAATAAGTGCTGGAGGTTTGGGCATGGTGCCCTCCGCTGCTCTGGGACTGTCTCTCTCTGTCCTTTGTGTGGGAGTGAAGGTCACTCTAAGTCGGAGTGCACTTCTCCCCAAGCTCGCTGCCTCAACTGCGGTGAGGCCCATCCTACATTCTCCCGTGCCTGTGTCCATTACAAGCTTGAGGCGGCCGTCCTTAACCTGAAGCACCGGGAGCGTTTGTCTTTTCCTGAGGCGAGGCGCCAGGTTCGCCGGCTCCCGCCTTATACTAACATCTCTTATGCTCGCGTGTTGCGCTCTTCCTCTCCTCGTCCTTCCCCCCTTCCTCAGACTCTCAACCGTTTCCGGGCCTTGGAAAATGATACGCCCACTGCCCCCTCCTCTGTTCCTTTGAGTTCTTTCCCGAGGGGTCCCCCTCCTGGTCCTCTGTCTGGGGTTCCCCTTCTTTCAACCCGGTCTGTCATGTCTCCTGTGTCTTCTTCCTCGTCCCCCTCCGATCCTCCTTCCCATCCTCTTCCTCCATCTATCGGCTCTCCCCGCCGCCTGTCGGTGCAGGCGGATGTCCATCGCTCTCCTAACGGCCGTCGTGTGTGCTCTCGTTCGGCTTCTCCTGTTGAGACACTGGAATCCGTTGCCCGGTACGTAGTTGCTGGGACACCTGTCTCTTTAAGTCAGAAGCGTAAGCCTGGCTCCTCTCCTTCCTCTTTCCCGGCGGGTAAGAAGGCTTCGCTTTCTTCCTTAGCTCCTACTTCTGGCTCTGTTGCTCCTTCCCCTCCCGTTTCAGTGGTTGCGCCCCCTGTTCCTGCTATGGAGGTTTCTTTGGCCCCTGCTTCCCTTTCGGTTGCTGCTCTTGCTGGGGTGCGCTCCCCTCTTTCTACTCCCCCTCTTCCTACTGCTGTCCTTGACTGCTCCTCTCCGTTGTCTCCTCCTCTTCCTCCTCCTCCTCCGGACCCCGCCCGCCCACCTCTGATCTGTTCTCCCGTTTCCTTCCCTCCGTCTTTGCTCAGTTTACCCATGCCCCCTAACCCCCCTAACCCTGACTTTGTTGACCCTGATATTCTTTAACGTGCTCTGTTGCTCTTTCGCCTTTGTTTCTTCCTTGTTCTCTGTTTTTGTCCTTTCTCTTCTCGTCGTTGTCCATTCTTCAATGGAACGTTCGAGGTTATTAGAACGTTCGAGGTTATTACACCAATTTCCTCGAACTCCAACTTCTTATTTCGCGGTTTTCGCCCCTTTGTGTCTGTCTCCAGGAGCCAATGCTTGGTGCTCGTCCTGGTCGTTTTCGTGGCTATTCCTTTCTCTCCCCCCCCCCCCAGCCATTGCTGGGGCTTCTAATTCTTCTGCTCTCTTGATTCGTGCAGATGTTCCCTTTGTTCCTTTACTTTTTCCTTCGCCTCTCCATTGTTCTGCTGCTCGTATCTTTGTGGGGAAATGGTACACAGTTTGTTCCATTTATCTCCCCCCGAGTGTCCCGCTCTCTCTTCCTGATTTGAAACACCTCCTAGACTCCTTGCCGGAGCCTGTGCTCCTGCTGGGTGACTTCAATTGTCGTCATTCTCTTTGGGGTGACGTTCTGACGAATACCCGGGGTCGCCTCCTTGAGCCGTTTCTCCTATCTTCTTCCCTGTCTCTTCTGAATTCTGGTGAGACCACTCATTTGGACTCTCGGACTCGCACCCTTTCTTGTCTTGATCTTTCTCTCTGCTCTTCTTCTCTTTACTTAGATTTCACGTGGCAGGTTCTTGATGACCTCCATGGAAGTGATCATTTCCTTGTTTCCTTTTTCTCTTTTCGCCCTTCCCTCTCTTTCCCTAGGTGGCAGTTTGCTAAGGCAGACTGGACCCTATTTACCCTCAGTGCTGCTCTCTCTGACCTCTCCCTTCTGCCTCTCTCTCGCGCTCTCCTCCTTTTTCATGACACTGTCTTCAACGCTGCCCTCCGCTCTATTCCTCGCTCTTCCTCTCGGGGTCCACGGAAGTGCGTTCCCTGGTGGAATGCGGACTGTGCTCGGGCTGTCCGCTGTAAGCGTGCAGCCTGGAAGAGGCACCGCTGTAGGCAGACGACCGATTCTTTTCTTTTCTTTCGGAAAGCGAGTGCGGTGGCCCGTAGGGCCATCCGTACGGCTAAACGTGAATGTTGGGCATCTTATGTCTCAACAATTACGTCCGAAACCCCTCTGGCCCAGATCTGGAAGCGTATCCGCAAGATAGCGGGTAAGTTCGTTCCCGATGTTTCACCGGTCCTTCACCTCCATGATACTCTTGTGGCGGACCCATTGCAGGTCGCTTCCGAACTGGGTTCCCACTTTTCTTCTGTTAGCTCTGGTCTTCATCTTCCCCAATCTTTCCTTCTTCGTAAACCTGTCCTTGAGTCTCGTCCTTTAGATTTCTGCACTCATCTTCAGCTTTCCTATAATGATCCCTTCTCTCTCTCTGAACTTCGTTCTGCCCTGGCCCTCTGCGGTTCTACGGCGGCGGGCTCCGATGGTATTCATTATGAGATGCTTCGCCATCTCCCTCCGAGCACGTCTCAGTATTTACTGAGTCTGTATAATCGGATCTGGGAGTCGTCGTCAGTCCCTGAGGACTGGCTCGATGCCGTTGTCCTCCCTGTTCGCAAACCGGGGTCTCTGGGTACTTCCCCTAAGGACTTTCGCCCTATTGCTCTCACAAGTTGTGTCTGCAAACTCTTTGAACGTATGGTTAACGTTCGTCTGATGTGGTTCCTGGAACACCATCACCTCCTCTCCCCTTCTCAATTTGGTTTCCGCAAGGGCCGCAGCACGACAGAACCATGTTCCTGGTGAACTTGGAGGTCTATATTCGTACTGCTTTTGCTGCGAAGACCTCCGTTGTTGCCGTCCTTTTTGACCTTGAAAAGGCTTACGACACCACTTGGCGTTATCATATCCTATCTCAACTTCATTCTTTTGGCCTTCGTGGTCATCTCCCTCTCTTTCTCCGCAGCTTCCTCTCTCGTCGTTCCTTTCGGGTGCGCCTTGGTACCGCTCTCTCTCCCTCTTTTCAGCAATACAAAGGTGTGCCCCAGGGTAGTGTTCTGAGCACTACTCTTTTTCTGGTTGCCCTCAATGGTCTTCTTTCCTCTCTTCCTTCTGGTGTCTTCTCCGCTCTCTATGTCGATGATCTTACCCTTTGTTGTCAGGGTGATGATTCGCCTCGCCTTCAACGCCGGCTTCAACTTGCAATTGATGCCGTGTCGTCTTGGGCCACTGATCATGGCTTCAAGTTCTCTACTTCTAAGACTTGTGCCATGACATTTACGCGGAAACGGGTTGTTCTTCGTCCCTCTTTGTCACTTTATGGTCATCCCCTTGAATACAAAGATTCCGCGAAGCTTTTGGGGTTATTCCTTGACACTCATTTGTCTTGGTCTCCCCATATCTCTTACCTCCGTGTTGAGTGCTCTAAGGCCCTTACCCTCCTTCGGGTCTTGTCCCATACTTCTTGGGGGGCAGATAGGCGCACTCTCCTTGCTTTACATTCCTCTGTCGTCCTGTCTAAGCTCGATTATGGTTGCCCTGCTTACTCGTCTGCTTCTCCTTCTACTCTTCGCCGTCTTGATGCTTTGCACCATACTGGGTTGCGCCTCAGTTCTGGTGCCTTTCGTTCGACTCCCGTCCTTAGCTTGCATGTTGACACTGGCTTCCTGTCTCTCCAGGACCGCCGTGATTGCTACTGTCTTCGCTATCTTGCGCGGTCCTTGCAACATCCTTCCTCTCGCCTCTGTCGTGTTTTAACTTTTACCCCTCCTGCGGTTCCTGTTCCTCTTCACCACCTCCCTCTTTCTGTCCGGTTATCTCGCCTGCAGGATTCTCTTTCCGTTCGTATTTCTGATGTTTCTCCTCGTGTTGTTCCTTCTTTGCCCCCGTGGAGGGTCCCTCTTCCGCGGTTTTGTACTTCCTTGACCCGTATCACTAAAGCTTTTACCCCTCCTATGGTTCTAAAACGCCTTTTCCTCGAGCACTTTTCTTCTCACTCCCGCTCCGTTTCTGTCTTCACCGATGGGTCTAAGTCAGCGGACGGTGTTGGCTACTCTGTTGTTTTTCCTGATCGCACTTATATGTGTCGCTTGCCTCCGGAGACTAGCATCTTTACAGCGGAACTTTATGCTATTCTCTATGCTCTTCGTCTCCTGCTTTCTCGTTGTCAGTATTCCTTTGTATTTGTTGTTGACTCTCGTAGTGCCCTCATGGCTCTCGGGTCCTTTAATCCAGTTCATCCAGTGGTTGTCGAGATCCAGCATTGGCTGTTTCTCGTTCATAGTAAATTTAAGTCGGTTGAGTTTTGTTGGGTTCCCAGCCATATTGGTGTGTCTTTAAATGAGCGTGCGGATGCTGCCGCCAAGGAAGCTGTCCGCTCTTGTCCCATCTCTCGTAAGGGCATTCCGTATTCCGACTTTTACCCGGTTATCCATTCCTCAGTCCTTACCCGTTGGCAGGCTTCTTGGTTGTCTGTTACTGGTAACAAGCTACGTACTCTTAAATGTTGTGTTTCCTCGTGGCAGTCCTCCTTCCACCGTAACCGGCAGTGGGAAACAGCTCTGGCGAGGTTGCGTATTGGCCATACTCGCTTAACCCATGGTCACTTGATGGAGCGCCGCCCTGCTCCTTATTGTCCTAGTTGCATTGTCCCTCTTACGGTCGTGCATGTCCTTCTTGAATGTCCTGACTTCCAGGACGAGCGTATGTCTTGCTTTCCGACCGCCCCTCGCGGTCACCTGTCCCTCGATAGAATTCTTGGTGACTCTGTAACACTGTAAAAGTGTTTGGGTTAGTTTATTTAAAATATATATAGAATATGAGTCACAGACAGGGATTTGGAAAGGCGCCAAGTTGTCGGCGGAGATTTCACACCTCTAACCGTTAATGACCCCAAGTGACCTGAGGTCAGATCATGAGAATTTCACCTTGCTTCCGCTAAGCTTATAATTGTAGTCTGGTAGCTTTCAAACATGCCGACGTTTAAGGAGTGGCTTGGTAGTGCCGGGGGCTATCTACTTGTGGGCGGAGTTAGTACTAGGGTCCCCAATATAACTCGGAGAGCTATCGAGCATTGAGGATTAACAGACAGAACAGCAGACGAGCCAGTAGAGAAGACGTCCCTAGCAGGGAGGCTGTCGGCCGGCAGGGGCGAGACAGTCTCTGTCAAGCTACAGACCCCCCCCCCCCCTCTCTATTCAACTTAGACTCAGTCCTCGGTGAGTGAACAGTAAGGTGACTTGGTCGTGGTTTATATATGTTGTGTGATGATCAGGGGCAGTCAGTTGTAGTGTTCTCAGATTCTTGGAGGATGACTCACTTTGAATATTAATCTTTAACATTTTAATTGGTTTGCTTATATTATGATACTTAGTATGTGAAATATATGAACTTATTATTTAAATCGTCTTTGTTCCCTAGAGCTTTGAGTTGAGGTGAGAAAGCCTCGGTGGTTACTAGATTCAAGATATTAATGAGTACATGTTTGGAGTTGATACATGGTACAGAGGGAACATACTAATAATGAACTCATGATAACATCTTTTGAGAATTTTGTGATACAGGCAAGTTCCATTCCTTGTCTTGTATGTAATGATCATGAATGGATGGTGGCAGCATTTCGTCTTCTACTATCTACTCTTCTACTACTATCTACCCCCCTCCCCGCTCAGCTCGTTGTCGCCGTCTGGGGGCTTAGTGGGCGGCTGCCGGAGTGTGATGCTCCTTGGGACAGTCCTCTGTCCTTTTCTAGCCTTGTGCTCCTGCTGCCGTCCTCTCCAATTCTGCTGGGCATCTTTTCCTTTTCCTTCTGTTTCGTTTTTCTCCCCCCTCTTCTCCTATCTGCTTGCCGTTTCCTGCCGACCTTTTGCTCGTTCTGGTTCTTCCCTTGGACTTCTTCTACTTTGACGCCCGGGTGCTTGAGGAGGCATACTCTTGCACCCGTAGAACTGCAGTACCCGACGTCGAGAGCGAGGGGAACCTTTTATTGTCAATCCCCACTTCGTCACTGAACCCGATCTCGACGGACTGTCGGTTTCTTAAGGTGGCGTTTGTGGGGCGTATACTCACGACGCACCCCTAGGAGGCCCCGACAAGATCGGCGATAGCTTCTTGTTGGGTGTCCTGCCTCTAATTGTGGCTCCATGGTGGGTGTGGGGGCACATTCGTGAGTGAATTCGTAATTTCGTCAAGATGATAACCCCTGTTTCGGCTGCTTCTGGCTTACCTTTTCAGGCTCGTGGGGTGGGCGACCAAGCCCCCGAGTCGGTCCGTATTGGAAGACCGGGCTCTGTAGCCTCCGCTGCATTGGGCCCCGACCTTGCTCCTCCTTTGGCCTCTCTGACTCCTTCCCCTGGCTCCCCTCCCTCCTCTGTGGTTGGGTCGAGCCCCAAGCCCCCAGTGGTGACTACCTCGTCCCCTGGCGCGGCTCCTTCTCTAGTTGTAACTACTGCGCCTTTTAACCCCTCTCTCTCTGGGGGTTCTCACCGCCGTTCTCGTCACGGCCGCCCTCGCTCGATTCCTTCCAGTTCTGCTACCTATCAAGCCTCGTTTGGTCCCGCTTCGTGGGCCAAATATTTTGATCTCCTCCCTCTTGATTCTGCGCCTCCTGACGATTTCTCCCTTCATCGACATCTCATTGATTCCGTGGATGCCTCCATTACTTTTAACCCCACTCGTCTCGGTACGCGTGTCGTTGCTGCTCCTTCTCAGGATGCTGCTTCCCGCTTGGCTGCCTTATCCTGCCTTGGCGAGACCCCCGTTCGGGTCTCGAAGAACGTTCAGTTGAATGCCAGTGTTGGCACTATTTTGCTCCCGCCCCATGTTGCGACCGGTGTTCGGGACCTACGCGACTGCCACGACGATATTCGACATATCCTCGCTGCCCAGGGCCATTCTATTCTCCAGGTGGACACGTTTACTCGTCCCCCTCGTGGTAGTCGCCGTCAACCCCTCCGGGTTGTGAAGATTACCTTTGATGGTAGGACCCTTCCACCCTCTGTCATTCTTGCTGGTGCCAGGTGCTCTGTCCAGGAGTACATTCCTTCTCCTCGGCTCTGCAACAAGTGCTGGAGGTTTGGGCATGGTGCCCTCCGCTGCTCCAGGACTGTCTCTCTCTGTCCTTTGTGTGGTGGCGAAGGTCACTCTAAGTCGGAGTGCGCTTCTCCCCAGGCTCGTTGCCTCAACTGCGGTGAGGCCCATCCTACCTTCTCCCGTGCGTGTGTCCATTACAAGCTTGAGGCAGCCGTCCTCAACTTGAAGCACCGGGAGCGTTTATCTTTTCCTGAGGCGAGGCGCCAGGTTCGCCGGCTCCCGCCTTATGCTAATATCTCTTATGCTCGCGTGTTGCGCTCTTCCTCTCCTCGTCCTTCCCGCCTTCCTCAGACTCACAACCGTTTCCAGGCCTTGGACCCTGATGCGCCCACTGCCCCCTCCTCTGTCCCTTTGGGTTCTCTCCCGAAGGATCCTCCTCCTGGTCCTCTGTCTGGGGTTCCCCTTCCTTCTACCCGGTCTGTCGTGTCTTCTGTGTCTCCTTCCTCGTCCCCCTCCGATCCTCCTTCCCATCCTCTTCCTCTATCTATCGGCTCTCCCCGCCGCCTGTCGGTGCGGGCGGATGTCCATCGCTCTCCTAACGGCCGTCGTGTGTGCTCTCGTTCGGCTTCTCCTGTTGAGACACTGGAATCCGTTGCCCGGTACGTAGTTGCTGGGACACCGGTCTCTTTAAGTCAGAAGCGTAAGCCTGGCTCCTCTCCTTCCTCTTCCCCGGCGGGTAAGAAGGCTTCGCTTTCTTCCTCAGCTCCTCCTTCTGGCTCTGTTGCTCCTTCCACTCCCGTTTCAGTGCTTGCGCCCCCTGTTCCTGCTATGGAGGTTTCTTTGGCCCCTGCTTCCCTTTCGGTTGCTGCTCTTGCTGGGGTGCGCTCCTCTCTTTCTACTCCCCCTCTTCCTGCTGCTGTCCTTGACTGCTCCTCTCCGTTGTCTCCTCCTCCTCCTCCTCCTCCGGACCCTGCCCGCCCACCTCTGATCTGTTCTCCCGTTTCCTTCCCTCCGTCTTTGCTCAGTTTACCCATGCCCCCTAACCCTGACTTTGCTGACCCTGATCCCGACCCTGATATTCTTTAACGTGCTCTGTTGGTCTTTCGCCTTTGTTTCTTCCTTGTTCTCTGTTTTTGTCCTTTCTCTTCTCGTCGTTGTCCATTCTTCAATGGAACGTTCGAGGTTATTACGCCAATTTCCTCGAACTCCAACTTCTGGTTTCGCGGTTTTCGCCCCTTTGTGTCTGTCTCCAGGAGCCGATGCTTGGTGCTCGTCCTGGTCGTTTTCGTGGCTATTCCTTTCTCTCCCCCCCCCCCCGGCCATTGCTGGGGCTTCTAATTCTTCTGCTCTCTTGATTCGGGCTGATGTTCCCTTTGTTCCTTTACTTTTTCCTTCGCCTCTCCATTGTTCTGCTGCTCGTATCTTTGTGGGGAAATGGTACACAGTTTGTTCCATTTATCTCCCCCCGAGTGTCCCGCTCTCTCTTCCTGATTTGAAACACCTCCTAGACTCCTTGCCGGAGCCTGTGCTCCTGCTGGGTGACTTCAATTGTCGTCATTCTCTTTGGGGTGACGTTCTGACGAATACCCGGGGTCGCCTCCTTGAGCCGTTTCTCCTCTCTTCTTCCCTGTCTCTTCTGAATTCTGGTGAGCCCACTCATTTGGACTCTCGAACTCGCACCCTTTCTTGTCTTGATCTTTCTCTCTGCTCTTCTTCTCTTTACTTAGATTTCACATGGCAGGTTCTTGATGACCTCCATGGAAGTGATCATTTCCCCATCCTTGTTTCCTTTTTCTCTTTTCGCCCTTCCCTCTCTTTCCCTAGGTGGCAGTTTGCTAAGGCGGACTGGACCCTATTTTCCCTCAGTGCTACTCTCTCTGACCTCTCCCTTCTGCCCCTCTCTCGCGCTCTCCTCCTTTTTCATGACACTGTCTTCGACGCTGCCCTCCGCTCTATTCCTCGCTCTTCCTCTCGGGGTCCACGGAAGTGCGTTCCCTGGTGGAATGCGGACTGTGCTCGGGCTGTCCGCTGTAAGCGTGCAGCCTGGAAGAAGCACCGCCGTAGGCAGACGACCGATTCTTTTCTTTTCTTTCGGAAAGCGAGTGCGGTGGCCCGTAGGGCCATCCGTACGGCTAAACGTGAATGTTGGGCATCTTATGTCTCGACAATTACGTCCGAAACCCCTCTGGCCCAGATCTGGAAGCGTATCCGCAAGATAGCGGGTAAGTTCGTTCCCGATGTTTCACTGGTCCTTCACCTCCATGATACTCTTGTGGCGGACCCGTTGCAGGTCGCTTCCGAACTGGGTTCCCACTTTTCTTCTGTTAGCTCTGGTCTTCATCTTCCCCAATCTTTCCTTCTTCGTAAACCTGTCCTTGAGTCTCGTCCTTTAGATTTCTGCACTCATCTTCAGCTTCCCTATAATGATCCCTTCTCTCTCTCTGAACTTCGTTCTGCCCTGGCCCTCTGCGGTTCTACGGCGGCGGGCTCCGATGGTATTCATTATGAGATGCTTCGCCATCTCCCTCCGAGCACGTCTCAGTATTTACTGAGTCTGTATAATCGGATCTGGGAGTCGTCGTCAGTCCCTGAGGACTGGCTCGATGCCGTTGTCCTCCCTGTTCGCAAACCGGGGTCTCTGGGTACTTCCCCTAAGGACTTTCGCCCTATTGCTCTCACAAGTTGTGTCTGCAAACTCTTTGAACGTATGGTTAACGTTCGTCTGATGTGGTTCCTGGAACACCATCACCTCCTCTCCCCTTCTCAATTTGGTTTCCGCAAGTGCCGCAGCACGACAGATGTCCTGGTGAACTTGGAGGTCTATATACGTACTGCTTTTGCTGCGAAGACCTCCGTTGTTGCCGTCCTTTTTGACCTAGAAAAGGCTTACGACACCACTTGGCGTTATCATATCCTATCTCAACTTCATTCTTTTGGCCTTCGTGGTCATCTCCCTCTCTTTCTCCGCAGCTTCCTCTCTCGTCGTTCCTTTCGGGTGCGCCTTGGTACCGCTCTCTCTCCCTCTTTTCAGCAATACGAAGGTGTGCCCCAGGGTAGTGTTCTGAGCACTACTCTTTTTCTGGTTGCCCTCAATGGTCTTCTTTCCTCTCTTCCTTCTGGTGTCTTCTCCGCTCTCTATGTCGATGATCTTACCCTTTGTTGTCAGGGTGATGATTCGCCTCTCCTTCAACGCCGGCTTCAACTTGCGATTGATGCCGTGTCGTCTTGGGCCACAGGTCATGGCTTCAAGTTCTCTACTTCTAAGACTTGTGCCATGACTTTTACGCGGAAACGGGTTGTTCTTCGTCCCTCTTTGTCACTTTATGGTCATCCCCTTGAATACAAAGATTCCGCGAAGCTTTTGGGGTTATTCCTTGACACTCGTTTGTCTTGGTCTCCCCATATCTCTTACCTCCGTGTTGAGTGCTCTAAGTCCCTTACCCTCCTTCGGGTCTTGTCCCATACTTCTTGGGGGGCAGATAGGCGCACTCTCCTTGCTTTACATTCCTCTCTCGTCCTGTCTAAGCTCGATTATGGTTGCCCTGCTTACTCGTCTGCTTCTCCTTCTACTCTTCGCCGTCTTGATGCTTTGCACCATACTGGGTTGCGCCTCAGTTCTGGTGCCTTTCGTTCAACTCCCGTCCTTAGCTTGTATGTTGACACTGGCTTCCTGTCTCTCCAGGACCGCCGTGATCGCTACTGTCTTCGCTATCTTGCGCGGTCCTTGCAACATCCTTCCTCTCGTCTCTGTCGTGCTTTAACTTTTACCCCTCCTGCGGTTCCTGTTCCTCTTCACCACCTCCCTCTTTCTGTCCGGTTATCTCGCCTGCAGGATTCTCTTTCCGTTCGTATTTCTGGTGTTTCTCCTCGTGTTGTTCCTTCTTTGCCCCCGTGGAGGGTCCCTCTTCCGCGGTTTTGTACATCCTTGACTCGTATCACTAAAGCTTTTACCCCTCCTACAGTTCTAAAACGCCTTTTCCTCGAGCACTTTTCTTCTCACTCCCGCTCCGTTTCTGTCTTCACCGATGGGTCTAAGTCAGCGGACGGTGTTGGCTACTCTGTTGTTTTTCCTGATCGCACTTATATGTGTCGCTTGCCTCCGGAGACTAGCATCTTTACAGCGGAACTTTATGCTATTCTCTATGCTCTTCGTCTCCTGCTTTCTCGTTGTCAGTCTTCCTTTGTGGTTGTTGTTGACTCTCGTAGTGCCCTCATGGCTCTCGGGTGCTTTAATCCAGTTCATCCGGTAGTTGTCGAGATCCAGCATTGGCTGTTTCTCGTTCACAGTAAATTTAAGTCGGTTGAGTTTTGTTGGGTTCCCAGCCATATTGGCGTGTCTTTAAATGAGCGTGCGGATGCTGCCGCTAAGGAAGCTGTCCGCTCTTGTCCCATCTCTCGTAAAGGCATTCCGTATTCCGACTTTTACCCGGTTATCCATTCCTCAGTCCTTACCCGTTGGCAGGCTTCTTGGTTGTCTGTTACTGGTAACAAGCTACGTACTCTTAAATGTTGTGTTTCCTCGTGGCCGTCCTCCTTCCACCGTAACCGGCGGTGGGAAACAGCTCTAGCGAGGTTGCGTATTGGCCATACTCGCTTAACCCATGGTCACTTGATGGAGCGCCGCCCTGCTCCTTATTGTCCTAGTTGCATTGTCCCTCTTACGGTCGTGCATGTCCTTCTTGAATGTCCTGACTTCCAGGACGAGCGTGTGTCTTGCTTTCCGACCGCCCCTCGCGGTCACCTGTCCCTCGATAGAATTCTTGGTGACTCGGATACTTTTGATATCGTTCGCCTTATGCGTTTTTGTTCTCGTATTGGCATCCTTGGTGATATTTAGCGCCCTCTGATTATTTTGCGTCTTTGATGGTGCTACATAGCCTTCCCGGTTTGGTGCCTTCTTTTGATAATTACTTACTTACTTTACGAAAAGAAGGCTCAGGTGTGGTATCAAGGTTGTATGTCAGGTGTGAGGTCTTTTGAACTCGGCACACCTCAGGGAGGAGTGTTGAGTCCCACCCTGTTTAATGTACTAATGAATAAGATAGCATCTGAGAGATACTCAAATGGGGTAACTCCGATCATATATGCCGATGATATTTTGTTTCAGGGCAAAGATATTTCAAAGGTTCAAACAGTGTTGGACAATTTCGGAAACCTGTGTCACCATATGGGGCTGGTGGTTAATGAAAACAAAACTAAGTTTGAATGTAGAAGTCGGAGCCCCATTGTTTTGAAAATAAACGATAAAAATATAGAGAGAATTAATATATATAAATATTTAGGCATATATGTTGGATATACCCATGAGAGTTTGGAAGCTGAGATGAACAGACTGTTGGGTCAATGTCGGAAGAGATTACAACCTCTGAAGGCTTTGGCATGCTGTGGAAAGGGAGTGGGAGTCCGTGCTACGAATGTTATATAAAAATTAGCATTGATCTTCAAAAGGTTGTAGTTGTAACTTCCATTATAAACATTATTATTGCAAACAGTAGGAGTTTCAAAGTCTCATTTGTATGGATACCTTCTCATATAGGTGTTGTCCAGCATGATGACACAAACAAGGCAGCTAAAACTGAATGTGATAAGCCTGAAGTTGAGTGGGATATGGGCATTCCAATCTCTTCTGTCAAAGCCGCAATATTTTAGGAAATTAGGGAAGACAGAAGAGCAGTCACTGACACACAAAAGCCAGAAAGCAAGAGTATAAAGAGCTATGACATGTTTATGTGCCTCTGTAACCTTTTCCACTACCGCCCACAAGATGATATATGGGGTGCATAATTAATGAACTAAACTAAGTAAACATGTTTAGAATCGAGAATTATATGAACGGACAGCATAAAACTTCCACTAGTGTCACAATGACAGTGTGACATTGTAATTGCCAGAATTAGGCTAGGATATCGATATGTATCGCAGGTGGCTGCAGGTAATGAATAGCCCCCAATGATGAATATTCCAATTGTAAACTATGTGAACAAGAGCTGGGACATACTCACCAACACTATATCTGTGATTGCCCTGTTATAAGTGACTTCAGACCAAATGGTATAAGGTACTTTGAACTCTGTAATTACTTCATACACTTAGGAATATTGGAAGATATTTTTATGCTGTACCCGGATTTTGCTAACGGAGGCTAATAGATCAGCCTTATGTTCTCACCTGATTGTTACCTTGAGGTAGGCCCGTAAGTGGTAGTCCTCTTGAACCATTAACAGTATCAATAGATGATACTGGAGATCTGTGGAGGTGCGACTGGACCCTGCGTGACGGGAGATGTATCCCTTGTTTCTTGTGATTGATTGATGAGGATTAAGCCACCCAAAAGGTAGCACGGGCATGAATAGCCCGTAAGTGGTGTTCTTGTTAGTCACAGTTGATTTTTTTTTTTATTGAGGCTGGTATTTTATCCCCTGATTCCATGTATAACTAACCATCCTGTGAGATGGGAATATTTAATGAACTTATAGCTAGTTTTTGATATACACTGTGTAATCTTTCATATAGAATAGGGTAGCAGCACATTACTGTGTATACCTAAGCTTGTTAATAATAATAAAAAAAAGTTAGTTTCTATCGATAGGGAGAGCGATGGTTCAAAAATCCTTCTTTAAAATATGAATATCTTTCCTATCTCACTAAGATCTAATCTCTGTGATTAAAATGCAAAATTGACTTTGTCACTGCCTTTTTGATAACGTATACAATCATAAGCTTATTTGTGAATCTATATTAAACAGTAAATCAGAGAGCGTGTGTGTTCCTACCTTCCGTGTTCCATGTCCGAAGAAACAGGGAGATTTTACATAAATACAGTACATGATAGTTTAAGTAGCGAACGCATACCAACAAATAACGATTAGTATCTATAACAAAAATATTGTTCTATGGAGTTGATTTAACTTCCAACCATGTATTTTTAAATAATCTTTAACGTTTTCTGGCTAGTTATGTTAGATTTGATTAAAAATACGCATTCTACTTGTTAATATCGTTAGATTTGATTAAAAATACGCATTCTACTTGTTAACATCATAAATTAAATTTGCGATAATTTGAGCAGAGAAGTTCGACGACTGGTTCACTGTGTACAGAAGGTTGATATGCCAGCAAACACTTTCCAGAGAGCAATATATCTTGGATAAGTCGCTCCACGATATTGTTGCTTGGACCATCGACTTCCTTTGATATTACATATTTACATCTTATTTTGTTATGAAATGATATTTTTTCAGAGTAAAATTATGTTTTCTCATTTTCTGCATCCAGCATCCACATTATAGTGAGTAAATATACCATATTACTTCATTGCTTACGTAATGCTAAGAAGGTTTGAGTAGCTTTGGGTCTTTAGTGGACAGAATCTCCAATAGATGGGGCGAGAGTCGCCCCATCTCTCTCGACCGGGCGGGACTCGAAACTTAAATTAAAATTGCTATATCATTGGTCTCCAACATGATATATTTCCTTTGATGCACTCACAATAACGATTATAGCTCTGTCTTTCTGGAGGCATGTAATATTTTAGGCTTTATTAGCGTATCTTTGTTAATTACACAACATATTGGCAAGTGTTATATTGCATATTGCAGTCTCCGTGGTGTAGTGGTAAGACACTCGCCTGGCATTCCGCGAGCGCTATGTCATGGGTTCGTATCCTGGCCGGGGAGGATTTACTGGGCGCAATTCCTTAACTGTAGCCTCTGTTTAACACAACAGTAAAATGTGTACTTGGATGAAAAAACGATTCTTCGCGGCAGGGGATCGTATTCCAGGGACCATAGGATTAAGGACTTGCCCGAAACGCTACGCGTACTAGTGGCTGTACAAGAATGTAACAACTCTTGTATATATCTCAAAAAAAAAAAAAAAATCTCAAGTGCGTAGGCGTCTGCACTCCATGACCGAAAAGCTACTGAACGCCACTATAAAAACATATATATCTTCACTTGAGCTTTAAATATGTCTAATGTAATGTATTTAAAATAAAGCTTATATTTCTATCTTTCTTAAGACGTGTAAAACATTTGTGTTTATTAACGAATTTACGTAAAATAAACATTCTTCTGAGAGAGTTGCTCTGTCGCTCAGTCTATGCGGGGGTCGGAGCTCGGCGATTATTAAAATACATGAATCTTCATTAGAACTTTAATTATGTCTATGATAAAGTGTTTAAAATGAGCCTTATATTTCTATCTTTCTTGAGGCATATAAAAAATTTACGATTATTTACAAATTTACGTGAAATAAGCATTGTTCTGAGAGAGAGTTGCTCCGTCGATCGATCTGTCCGGAGTCGGAGCTCGGCTATTATAAAAGTACACGTATCTTCGCTTTAAATTTAAATATGCCCATGGTAAGGTATTTAGAACGAAGCTTATATATCTGTCTTTCTTGTGACATATAAAACTCTTACGTTTATTAAGGAATCTGCGTGAAATAGGCATGGTTCTGAGATGAATGCTGCGGTTTTCGAGTTTGACGAGCGATGAAAACTGCCACTTTTATACAACTACAAATATCTTCGGTTTTACTTAAAATATTTGTCTGGTAGAGGTTTTACATATAGATCGCGTTTCTGTCTTTCTTCTGACTAATAAATAATTTTGGTTTAATCAGTTATCAAGATGTTTTCAACAATATTCTTTCAGCGTTCGTCTTTTCCAACTTGGGCGACCCTTTTGGAAGCGCGATACTTGGGTTAACCCATCCTATAGTTGGGTCTGTTTCCAACTGGGGTTCGAATATTGCCACATCTGCTATACAGAAAAAACATAGACCCCAGACACACCCTGTGGGTAGTAATGGACCCCCATACCGACACTATGAGGGGTAATGGACCCCATAATAACACTACGGGCGGTAGTGGACACTATACAAACACTATTGGCAGTAGTGGACTTCATAGCGACCCAAGTGCGCGGTAGTGGACCCCTACCGACCCTGTGGGCGGCAGTGGACCCCCTACCAGCCCTGTGGGCGGCAGTGGACCCCCTACCAGCCCTGTGGGCGGCAGTGGACCCCTACCGACCCTGTGGGCGGTAGTGGACCCCTACCGACCCTGTGGGCGGTAGTGGACCCCATACCGACCCTGTGGGCGGCAGTGGACCCCTACCGACCCTGTGGGTGGGAGTGGACCCCATACCAACCCTGTGGGCGGTAGTGGACCCTTTACCGACCCTGCGGGCGGCAGTGGACCCTATATACTAATCCTGTGAGCGATACTGGACCCTATACTCATCCTGTAGGCGGCAATAGACGCCATACACATCCAGTGGGTGTTATTAGACCCCATACTAATTCTGTGGGTGGTTGGAGCCCCATACCCATCCTGTGGGTGATAGTGGACGCCATACTCATCCTGTGGATGGTATTGGACCCCATACCCATCCTGTGGGTGGTTGTGAGCCTCATTCCCATCCTGTCGGTGGTAGTGGACGCCATACACATCCAGTGGATGGTATATATTGGACCCCATACCCTTCCTGTGGGTGGAAGTGATCCCCAAGTTTGCAGTAGTTTACCCCATAAACATTCCAACATAACATCGTTTTCTGTTAGCGTTCCTACAAAACATTCTTTAAAGATTTTTAAAGCGCAAACTATGGTATATAATATTGATTGGTGAAGCACTGTTATTCTATGTAATAATTTATAGTGCTTATTATAATTTACTAAGAACAACTAATATTTCTCAAAACAAAACTACGAGCCTTCAATAGGATGTAGCTGATCTGTAATATTCTAAGAGCATGGACAATAGTAGGTAAATTTCACAACCCATGTGGGACCTGAAAACTACAATTTTCATTATAATTGAACCAATCACGACTATTCTGCAACATACGTTGATGGACGGGTACTGTGAGACGTAAATTGGTACGCGAGGAAGAGTTTGGGCCTTGGTAAAATAGGTAACTGGAAATTTTATCACATATGTACTATATCACATTCAACATATTGACTTTAAGCATTAAGTCGTATATGTGCTGTCTTGTGTGAGAACGGGTTGGTATTTCCTTAATCAAGTTTGTGTGGATACTGCTGCCAAAGAGATTATCTGCACTTGTCCCATTTCCCAAAAAGGCATTCCATATTCTGATTTCTATCCATGCCCATTGGGAGGTTCATTGATCTTGTTACTGGTAACAAACTGCATGCTCTTGAGAGGATGAGGAAGGCCAAGGGGACGGGCTCATTTTCCCCACTGCAAGCAGCAGTGGGAAATAGGTCTGGCGAGGTTACATATTGGCCACATATGTTTAACTCACCGGCATTTAATGGAGTACTGCCCTACTTCTTGTCTGAAATGGCATTGTCCCGCTTGCAGTTTCCCCCTTGTCGAATGTCGTGATTTACAGGACATTTGTGTCTTGTTTCCTGACCGTCCCTAGATTTGAATCCGATAATTTGATATTGCTTGCCTTAAGCATGTTTGTTCTCGTATTGGCATCTTTGGTGATATTTAGTGCCCTTTGAACATTTTGCAACTTTGATTGTGCCAAGTCTTCCTAGCACCAAGGCTTGGTGCCATATCTTGAAGTTATCTTGAGAGGATTTCAAGGCTTAGCATCCCCATGGCCCAGTCCTCGACCAGGCCTCCTATTTGTTACCAGGAGGAAGCTTTTGTTACCCCAGGAAGCAGCCCGTAGCAGCTGTCTAACTCCAAGGTACCTATTTACTGCTAGGTGAACAGGAGCATCAGGTCAAAAGAAATTTTGTTTGCCTCCACCGGGGATCAAACCCGGAACCTCAGGACTATGGATCCGAAGCGCTGTCCACTCGGCTGTCAGGCCCCTATATAAGCCTTCTTATAACAATTACTTCATTTGCTTCACAGCACTTTCCATGGATTACTAAATGCATTTTTTTTTAATCAATCCCCAAAACCTTGGGGATTAGTCATAAAAGTTATTGTGAAATATGTCATTTAACAATATATTTTATCACCATAAAATATGGACATCAAAGTAACATACTTGTAAAATGTAGGTCCTCAAATTGCCCCTATATTATGAGAATCAAAGTTCAATATTCCAGTGAGTTAGGCTTTATTAGCAGACTTACTCTGTACAGTATTGGACACAAGGTCAACACAGATCCCTGAAACAGGTGTGAGCGGAGAAGCTCTTGTCAACCAATTAGCTTGCATCACTAATAATTTATTAAGTTGTGACATAATGAGAATTTTCAATGAAAGGATGATATGATTTACATTGCTAAGGAGCTTAATTCGAAACACTTTGTAATAGCATTATAGTGCTCCTACTCAATAATTGCTTAAAATAGTTTCCACTCCACCCACACCTCATTAACTACATCCACTGTTTTGCCAAAATCCCTACTCCCAAAAATTGTACAAATGTATACGAGCTCATCTAGTTAAGTGAGCGTGACAACACTTTACTTACACAATGAGAAAGAATAGACTTTAGTTTTATACATTACATACAGATAGAACTCAGTATGTTTTAAATAACATAAATAAAACTTAACTGTAGGCAATACAGTACTGAATTTACGAAACTGCTAATGAAAAAAACCCTTATTACAGCAACATACAGTTCATAATTATTTACTACTGCATTGCTGAACATTTGATGAGACCGACACTTTTTTTTTTAAGATTTTTTTAAATATTTACTTTTCTTACAAAGGACAGATGAATTATTATAAAAGCACAAATATGTTCAATGTGTAATACTGAGGACAAACTAGAATGTGTCGCATGAAAAACTATACATGATATAAAGATCAGAATAAAGAAGTTTGGGCGAATCAATAGGGAGGAGTGGAGAGGAAGTTGTGAACTAAGTTCTTAACCAGCACATGATCAATAGCAAGCTGCCTTGTACTGTGTAGCCTATTTACTGACTTCTACATATGCTATACAGTCAATACTAATTTAATTTATTGGTCTTGCTAATTCTCAAGTGGAGTTTAAGCACTCAGCCCTTGGTGCACAGCCTTCTGGTATGGATATTGTTTAAGAGTTCTCAGCTCAGAGCTCACATTATTTGTCCACAATGCGAGGGCATCGTAAGGACTTGCGGTCAACAGCATTTGACAAAAAAAAAATAAAAAATAAAATAATATATATTTTAGTGGAACTTATTTCCTTAGGCATGCCCATTTCAGGTACAATTTGTTGAGCACTTAGTTTGCCATACCTTATGTTCCTCCAGAATTTCCAAAAATATTGTCTGAAGTCCTACTGCTCACCATCTTCACCTGACATGAACTTTAATTGGAAACAAACACATCTGAATGCAATTTAAAATGCACAGCAATTCTCAAACTAAAATGTTACTTTAGAACTGATAACAAAAAAAAATCAACAATTAAAAAAAAATAACAAACAGCAACTATAGAAGTAAAATAACTAAAAATATCATACTGCCCAACATTTTGGAGTTGCACATTCATTCATATAATCCCAAAATGTGGGATTAGTAATTCTGGACCACAAATATGTATCAATTTGTAAAATACTGTAAGGGCAGAGAGGAGACAACCTTCCCAAAATAGGAGGAAAATTAATATAATTTTGTCCTTACATCCCTGTCATTCTTTCCAGATGCACTGGGATGGATGGACATGTTGACTTGGGATCCTCGGTAGGAGCTTTTATAAACGAGTTATTCAACGTAACCAAATAATTCAATAAAAATATATGTATCTGTACAAAACAAAACTGCTGATCACAGAACATCCAGAACAATGCATGTGGAAAGAGTTAAGATGGGTAAGCTCTGAGACTTTTGCAAAGTGGTAGATTTTGTGGCAGTCAAGATTATCACAAGATATAAAACACACTTCTTGTGGCAGTGATTTGAAACCTTTTAATGCACACACACCTGTAACTACAACTAAGGCCAGTCCCTTTGGCTGGTAACTTGGAAGGAGAACATAATGCGTAGGCAAGGCTAATAAATTAAGACTGGGTAGTACCATACCATCAACCACACGCAATTTCTACTACCCCCGACTACAGCTAATTCAGCACTAGCTGTTAACTGTCTTGGCAACCACTATTATCACCATGAGGAAATTACATGGTGGGTCCTGCAACAGCTCTATTTCTGGCACAATTGCAAGCCCATCACAGTGAACCACTTCCAAAACACACACACTCACACATTCATTCACTCACACTTACTTTCACACTCTCCAAATGCCAGTGTTGCTTTTTACTGTGTCCTTGAGTTCTATGAGATCATTATCATTATGCCTTGGAGAGTGGCAGAATTGGAAGCAGAATTTCTAGATGCTTCATTGCAACAATCACACGGCTAAATCACTTTCTTCATTCATTCGTAGTGTCTCGGCAGCATTTTTTCATAATGCCCATTTTTCACTGCAATAGCTTCCAAGAATCTGGATGTGAAAAATACGGCCACCGTGACTACAATGAGTCAATAATAGAAAAGGCCTCTGGAAGGTGCACTGGCAGTGACGTAAATTCTTATTTATAACTTAATGCTACTTGCAGCAAATCACTTTGTCTTTCCACAACAACACACTGCTGCCCACTAACACTTGCTGTCTCTTGTAGATGCAGTTTTTTCCATTTGTGTATAAAAGCAGGGAGTCTTTCTTATTCTTTACAAGAAATAAGAACCATCTGGCTAGAAACCACCCCATGTCACAATGAACACATCGAGGTGGCCGCTAGGACTGGGTTAGGTCACGTGAGGGGAGCTGGAGTTGAGGAGGTAGGAGGCGGGGTTGGTGCTTGGCCTGGTAACGTCTCTCCCTCAACCTGAAATTCATTATCCAATGTACTCATGGCAAGAAAATGTTTCTCACATTTAATGGGCAAAAAGCTTAACAAAAGTTATACAAACCAACATTAAGCTTGATATCTATTATAACTGGACCAATACAGTATCTGTAGAAATAACAATGTGCATACTGTATGCTAAGAATATAAATTGGGAATTAGGAAATCAAATTGCTGTATCTTACCATATACTGTGTAATGGTACAGTCTAACATTACTGGGCTGATTATTTCAAGGTTTTTATCAAGATAACATTGCTGTAATTAACTTTACCAATACTACAGTTATTTATGAATAATGGGATAATATAAATTTATGTACTGTATCCTGTTTACCATATGTGCTTCCTAGTTTCCACTTCCAAAATGAATAATGTACATTAAAGTGTAGACAAGTTGTCTGGATGGAAATATGTACCATACATTAATTCGTGGAATATCTGTCAATCATGTTTCAATGTATCCTGGTGATTTCAACTGTACACAGATATTTCTGAAAGCTTTCCTAATGGATGTACAGTACTAAATAAGCATTTACGAGTTTATAAAGTAGTATACTGAAGCAGGTTTGAGATGCACAGAAAAAGATAACCAGCAATATTGCAGCTATAGCATCAATAAAACTATAGCATCTATGTATATATATATATATAATCCTTTAGTTGCAATAAGACCACTCACAAGCAACATAACCCCCTAGCAAGAACCATATTAGAGCTGTTTGCGCAGATGAGATACAAGTCCTGCCACTCCCAACAACCCAATTACACACCATTTCACCTCAGGACATGTTCCTCGCTTACTTTTTTCCATGAATTTGTTTTAACTAAATTTATTCACCCTTTGCATACACTTTGTTGTTATATGTGCAGTGCATCCATATTTGTTTTACATGAACCCATTAACACTTTCGCTCACCCCGCGCGCCACCCCTCGACAGGGCGATATGGGCCCCAGCGTGTCACGGAAGCGCGCGTTAATTCCGAAAAGTGTCTACTCTCTTCAACTTTGTCACCTCAATTCTCCTTCTACGAGAATAAATTTGGTATCATTGTGTTCGCAATAAAATTCTCTACAGCACTAAATGCATATAAACTCCAAAAGCCCGGCTAATTACCCGCAGCAAACAGAGAAAGTGCGAACGAGTTACCCGGGAGCGCGCAAACGGGATAAAATGTTTTCACTATTTTCACTCTGGTCACCTCAATTTTTGTCCTAGGTCTTTCATTTTGGTCTCAATGGGTTCGTAATAAAATTCTCTAGAGGAACATTAGCATATAAAAAAAAACACCTGGTCACGCTCCAACCGCCGACGAGTTGAAGACGGGCCACGCGTTAGCCGTGAGTGAGCGCTCAGAGGCCTTCCTACTACACTCCCAATTCCCACCCTTTTCAAGCCTTTCTTTCGCAATTTTCTTCCTGGAAGGGCCTTGTTCATGATTACTATCCATCGTGGAGTAAGCGTAGATAGTTTCTAAAGCCGCAGTAAGAAATATAGCCACGGAAAATAGCCGAAATGTTCACACGTTTGAGATGCGAGGGGAGACGACATTGGTCACAACAGTGGAGCAAAGACAATGGGCCCACGGCGTGTGCCAAGCCGCCTGAGGGCCACGAGGCTCAACAAAGGAAATGGGAAGACATCGGCGCACATTTTAAAACCAGTCCCCAAAAAATCGGATACAAACCTGATTTTTGGCGAATTTTTAAAGTGGATGACGCAATGCTGCGTCATCCCCGGCATTACCGCCAGTAAACGGATGACGCAATGCTGCGTCATCCCCGAGCGAAAGTGTTAAGTACAAATGGAAAATATTTTACAATGCTGTATATGAAAAAGATTTGTTAACTGCATGTCAATATTGTGAAGGTTACTTATACCACCATTAAAAAGCTTACCAATAAAAAATTAAAGCTTGACCTTTTCGCAATTCTAGTAGACTAAAAACATAGCTTGCCAATATATATAAATTCCCATCTATAATTTTCACCATCTTACTTACTGGCTGTAAAATGAAGTGATCATAAACTTGGCATAGATCACTAAGATGATATTCTTCTAAAACAACAAAGCCTTCAAGCCGCGGAGCTTGCCGTCTTGCACAGTCAATACAGTGCACTACATGCCGTCTTTCTTGTTCCTTCACAAACAACACATTAAATACCTGAAAAATAATAAATATATATATATATTCTGTGATTTGTTATTTTCATAGTTTTTACAATGGACAGACCCTAAAGTACAGTCAAAACCCAATTTCACTAGATTCAACACACTGATGCCAAAAGAGGTAAAAATATAGTACATTAATCACATCTATGTAGCCATCAACTAGTGTAGAATCAGTCAGTGGCAATGCAATTCGTCTGTACCAGTAATGTCCAAAGGCTTTCAATAAAAATGCAATGGATGTATAAATAATAAATTTCTGAAAGTTTGTCTAAATAAATTTTGGTATTAATTAATCTAACTGTGCCTACTGGAAGCAGCATCATACTGTAAATTAATTAGCACATTTACACCTCCTGATACTCTAGTAATCCACTGAACTAGCTCCTCAAGCTGTGAATGGAGGTGGCTCTTTGGACCTCTGGTCCCAGCAAATGCACAACTGCTTACCACTCATACTGGATAGCAGTGCTTTCATTCATTTTTATTCCCAAATTCCACATGTGCCACTGCAGATGATGCTATGATACTGGGGAAGATAGGAGCCGCAGACAATTGTAATGCCCTTCAAATTGATCTGGATAAAATAAGTGCTTGGAGCGTCAAGTGCCAAATGCCATTCAATGTGAATAAATGTCATGTTATGGAATGTGGAATGAGAAAATAGACCACACACACAACTTATAAATTATGTACAAAGGAATTACAGAACTCCAATAAAGAATGAGACCTAGAGGTGGTTTCAGATAGCAAGCTGTCGCCAGAGGAACACAAAGAACATTGTGATAGGAGCATGTACGTTGCTTTCCAACTTCAAACTTGCTTTTAATTATGTGGATGGTGAAATACTAAAGAAACTGTTCATGACTTTTGTGAGACCAAAACTGGAATATGCAGCAGTTGTATGGTGCTCAAATCTCAAGAACATAAATAAACTGGAAAAGGTGCAATGGCATACTACAAAATGGCTTCCAGAACTGAAAAAGAAGAGTTACGAGGAGAGACCTCCAATATTAAATAAATTTGGCATTAAACACGCCAAAACTAGAAGATAGAAGAAAAAGACTTGATATGATCACCACTTACAAAATACTAACAGGAATTTATCAAATTGACAAAGAGGAATTCCTGAAACCAGCAACTTCACACACAGGACAGATTCAAACTAAGGAAACAAAAGTGCCCAAAAAATATTAGAAAGTTTTCTTTTGCAGAGTGGTAGATAGTTGGACTAAACTATCCCTTGTACAGTGCCTAACCTTTGGCACTGTACAAGGGCCAAACTAGCACTGGCCCTTGTACAGTGCTAGTTTGTTTTTGTTACACATACACCATATAGACATTGAATAAAGAATTTTTTCAATTAAAATATTAAATTATGGAAAATTTATGTATATAATATTTTATGCTATGGGAATATACAATATACAAATGTTATGTTTACTGACCTCAATCTCACAAACTCCACAGTAGTGGGATGCATCATTTCGAGTTCGACCATGAAATTTGGTATCCATGCCACACATTTTAACGTAATCTAAAGATAAGTAAACTTGACGAAGCGATCGCATAAGACAGCCCCTGAAAAGATGAAATATATTACAAAATTTATAACATGATGATAAAGAACATGTTATTAGTGGACTGCGCCAGATACTGTTTATCTATATCCGGAGTGTGCAGTACATAATACACAGCTTCGGAAAAATACCAATGTATATTAAAATATAAGCATTCTTTTAATAAATTATCACTGTATATCTTGAGGTTATCTCGAGATGATTTCGGGGCTTTTTTTTTTTTTTTTTTAGTGTCCCCGCGGCCCGGTCCTCGACCAGGCCTCCACCCCCAGGAAGCAGCCCGTGACAGCTGACTAACACCCAGGTACCTATTTTACTGCTAGGTAACAGGGGCATAGAGTGAAAGAAACTCTGCCCATTGTTTCTCGCCGGCGCCTGGGATCGAACCCAGGACCACAGGATCACAAGTCCAGTGTGCTGTCCGCTCGGCCGACCGGCTCCCCATAAGGGAGGGTCATTTGTATACAAGTATATATTTGTACACATTTGTATGTGTATAAGGGCCATTTGTTTCACAATGATAATTTAAAGGTCCAGATAAAATTTACCCTTGGCTACTAAAGGAAGCACAATGAATACTGAAGCCTAAAATCAAATAGAGGAGCATGGGTGAACTGCATCTATATGAAGGAAAAAATCTGGCATGACAAAAGCACTAGATTGCATTTGAAACTACCTGATAGGATGAAAACAGTAATTATTACAGTGGCAGTCAGAAAGAAGTATCAAGGAACAATACTGGGTGATTTTTCTATTCCTTATCTTCATATCGCTCTAAGCAATTCCACTGGACCAAGTCATCACATGTCATGCCTGGCCTCAGGCTGGATTTTGGGAGTAGAATTCCCAGAGTCCTCTCCAGGTGTACGCAAAGTATACAGTACAAGTAAAAAAAAAAAAAAAAAATTGCGGCAGATTTGCATAGGAATTATATGCTGTCCTCTACTGAACACCATGTTATATTGGAGAGAAAAAATTACTTGTGTACATAACCCTATTTTAAATAAATCTTTACAATTTGAAAGCCTGTCTACCACTAAGAATTGCCATGCAACAATTTTGTGAAGCTGCATAAAACACAGGCATCAAATGGCCAAAAACACTGCTAAAAATGAAAGAAAATTCAACTTACTTGATAGCTTCAAAGAGCTTGGGGTCAGATACTTTTATATTTCTAGCCAAATTCCATGATAGATGAATGAGAGGCACAATGGACTTGAAGCTCTGCAGTTTATTCCACTCATACCGCTCCAAAGCCAAAATATACTGACGTGCAGTGAGAGGTCCCACATTCCAGGCAATGTTATTACACCAACCAACAGCCTGGACCCAGTGCACACACCCTACAAAGAACAATGAAACTACTTTAAGAAAATTCGACACAAGTTGTTGAACATAATTTTCAGGTAATCCGTAGGTTACTGCTGGTCTCTAAGAAATTATTACTTCAAATATTGGCAACAAATTAATGAAGTCAATAAAAATAACGAAATTACAAATTTAAATGATGAGAGAAACAAAAATCTTCAGGTGCACATATTTACACTCCTATACAGTAATTTAAACTAGCATTAAAATTACTCTGTTTAGAATTTCAAATAATTGGTCTTGTATGAAATAAAATTAACTACAATGTCAATAATTATTGTAAACTTGATCTCACCTGAATTAACCCAGACCATGTCGCCTGGTTTCTGATGAAAACGATAAACAGGAACATTTTCATCGTACAACTCTTGTAAATCTGGCCACCATGAACCATGTAGATAGTTGGTTCCATTTCTGTCGGGAAAAAAATAACAATCACACATGGTCGGTCACTCACCATCTCTATCATGGGTAATAACACCCTAATCAAATGTATTTTCCCACATGTGTGTCGAGTGCAGCTTGCATGTCATGGGGTTCAGTGCCTGAGCCCATTATGAACTTGTGTAACCTTTTCCACAGCTATTCACAAAAGGATATGGGGTGCATAATCAATAAGGTAAATAAAAATATGCTATCCTGGATGAGGGCTGGATTACTACTAAATACCACTGTGGTGAATATTTCAGTATAATTTATTTCAAAGCTTTCAAAGGATTGGAATACATAGCATTATCGAGTTTAATTTTTTATAACAAAAAAACTTTCCTTGTATCTATATATTGGTTCAATTTGTCTATCATTGCCGAACCAGAATGGCCACTAACAGTAACCAATCATTTGTAAACATTTATTAATTTAATATATTTTAATAAATGTCTTACCAAACTTTGTGCATATTTATAGGTCTCAGAAACCAAGTTTAATAGATTGCCACGTGCACATGCCACTGTTCTAGTCACTCAACACACACTCAGACTCCACAACTCACTGGAAGAGACTGCTTCCTCATGAACCAAGATACACCTAGTAGTAAATACCCTTATTTTTAGTTGTAAATAAGCAGCAAAAATAATAAATTGATAGCAAATTTCCTACTACCCCCAAACACAGAGTAATAATTGAAAGTTCCTTGTACTGTACTTCCTTTCTACTAACTACCTTTTAGAAATAAATACTGTGTCATCAATTTAAAAATTACTTTTAATGTACAGTACATCCTCAAAATGTTTATATAAATTTTAGTGAAAGACAAACAGACTTGGATGCTGCATAAGCTTGCATAAGAAAAATTGATATTCTTATCCTCAGGAATTAACTGCATTAATATCACACAAATCTTACCAATATGAAATTATGAAATGCCAGCAAAAGTTGGCAGCATGAAAAACCTACAGAAGCCTGATCATTCATTGCATGGGATAAACAACATTTCAACAATCATTCACAATCAAGGCACTGGAAGCATTCAAGGAAAATCTTGAGTTGTATTCTCAATATTGAGAAAGAACAAATTCTTAAACATAAAAATGTAATGTCTTATTTATAACTTACTTCTCACAAAGGTTTGCAATAACTCCCCAATATGCATCAGGAACACCAAACCATTCGCAGTCTCCTGGTCCAATATTTATATTGATAGAGCAAAAATTATTATTTTCTTGATGACCAGGTGTTCTTGAACCTGGGACCTGGAAATTAAAATTAAGGAATTAACAAAAGATGCATATTCTCTACTGCCACTATATGTTAACCTGTGCAAAGGCATTTGCTAAGCAGGGGTTCTCAAACTTGTGTATACATATCCACTAGAACCTTTAAAAAGACGGGGACACACACACACACACACACGCACTGCAGAATGATGAGGATGGAAAACTTTGGTCATTAAGATGAGACCTCTCAAAGGAAGACAAAGCTAAAACTAAACCTCGAAGCAAAATGTCTAAATGGAAAAAGAAAATGATTTTTTTTTTAGCAAGGTGATAGGGACTGGAAAGCCTGTGAAAAGGTACATAAAAACAAACTAAAATCATTAGAGGAAGGGAGAATAAAGGTCAAATGGAGAGGGAACATTTTCATGTACCTGAAAATTGTATATACCAACAGATGGAGCGAGAAAAAAATATTGGAGCTAAAATGTATAATTCAGCTTAAGATCCCAGATATTGTTGCAATAACAGAGACAAAACGAAGAAAATATTTTAAATGAGGTCGTATTCCCAAGGGGCTACTCAATTCGGAGACATGACAAAAATTAGGAAGGGTGGAGGTAAGGATGTGCTGGTGAAAGAGTTATCAACATAATTGATTATCAATTAAGGTAAGAGTTAATTATCCACAACCCATGATTATTTGACATAATGGCATTGCAGGTTTGGAATCAGGATGATAAAATGATAATCGTAAATGCCTACAATCCACCAGCAAGCAACATGTGGACAAAAAGAGGAACTAAATGGCAAATGACAGGGCCTCATAATGATCATGAAAGAGATTATAGTAAGAGCATATAAACATAAAATCACAATTGATGGTACTGAGGAACTTCAGCTACCTACGAAGCCTACAGAGGCCTACGAAGCAAAAACAGGGGACATGTGGGACAGACAGATTTGTAAACATCCTGGAGACATTCACCTATCAACACATTAAGCAGGCCACAAGAATGATGGAAGAGGATGTTCTGTCAATATTGGATTTAATATTCACTAGGAAAGAGGAGGAGATATTTGACATTCAGTACATTCCTCCCTTGGGAAAGGGTGACCAAGTCCTGTTGGAAATTAAATATGCAATGTGATATAATCTAGAAGAGAATGGGGAAATTTAAATAGTTGAGAAACTATTTCAAGAGAGATTCCTAAGGGTGTTTGTGCAAAATGAGGTTTTCAGACAACCAGACAATGTCAATTCTAGAGAACACCATATAGAGGTGTCATGAAATAAAGTAGAAAAATTACTCGGGGAGCTAAGAAAAAATAAAGCAGTTGGATCAGGTGGAGTTTAACCTTGGGTTCTGGGAGAATGTGCAACCAAGCTAAGGATTCCACTTCAACAGGGTAAATGAGACAACCTACAAATTATGTGGAAAGGAATTAAAAGAAAACGATCTAGGATAGTAGACTGTCACCAGAGGAACACACAGGATACTGTGCGAGCACATGCTGCACTTTCCAACTTCAGAATCACTTAATTACCTGTACATGGATAGTGAAATACTAAAGAAACTGTTCATGACTTCTGTGAGCCCAAAACTGAAATATGCAGTAGTTGTATGGTGACCATATCTCAAGCACATTAATAAACTGAAAAAGGTGCAAAGGCATGCTACAAAATGGCTTCCGGAACTGAAAAACATAAGTCACGAAGAGAACCTGGAGGCATTAAATATGGCTAAACTAGTGGGTAGAAGATGGGTGATATAATCACCACTAATAAAATAATAACAGGAATTTAAAAATTAACAAGAGGAATTCCTGAAATTGACAACCTCAAGATCAAGGTCACAGATTAAAGCTAAGGAAACAAAGGTGCCACAAAAATATTAAAATGGTTTTTGCAAAGTGGTGGATGGGTGGAAAGAGTGAGGCAGTGGATGCCATTGATGTAGTTTCAATGCATTATATGACTGCTGGGAAAACGAGACACCACGAGCATAGCTCTTACCCTGTAACTACACTTAATTACACAGACAAGCACCAAAGACATTCATATTCCAGCTTAAGAATCCTTATGTTAAAGACTGCATTTTTTAGGTTACTAATCATAAATCAAACTAGCTGAACACTAAACCACCTATTTTGTTATTATAACAATGTTTCAAAAGTTAAAACCACGTTTTAACAAGTTAGTCATTCCGTCAAAGTTAGTTATGACTAGAATACTAACAGTATAAAACTGAACATTTTATGTACCAAATCTTGAAATGTATACATGATTCTGCCAAAAACTTTATGCATAGTATCAATATCCCATACTGCTATGATTATCAAATTTACCTTCATATAAAGCTGTACAGTATTCATTCCAAGAATGGCATGCCCAACATGAGAGAGCATGTTCCCTGCAGACACAACTCTTGCAAACGCCGGCAGCTTCATTAGCTCCGTAAGTTGTGTACGCCACTTCTTTTCATCGGATAAGTCGACATTTGTGCCAAACTTGATCATCTTTTGAGTTTTTTTCTTTTTACTGTCATCAGTCTTTGGTGCACCTGCTGCAATCCGATCTTGTTCTTCTTTCAAACTCTCTTGGAAGCTGGATGCTTGGTACTGGGCGTATTTGGCAACCGTAGTGTGGGAACGATGACTTGCACATGGCCATATTTTAAGTTCAGTTGCTGCGTCAATATTTTCATCGGCATCTTGCTTCATTTGAGTTCGAACCTCAACTGTGTGCTCAGGATTTACTTCAACTAAAGTTTTTGTAGAGAAGAGCCCCAAATCTAATTTAAGTGCAGAAGCTAAACCTCTCACAACAGCTATTGGATGTTGTAGACAGAATTCTTGCAACTGTGGTGAAAATGCTAGTTTTTTATTGTCTAAAAGTACTGAAGGTGTATTAGGTAGAAGCTGTTCCTTATTTAGTTTTACTTTGGGAGGCTCTGGCAAAGATGGGGGTAGCTGCTTATCTGAAACCATGCTAGTATTACGGGCACTAGCTCCACGACCCTTACATCCGGATATGATTTCAGCACTGCTCATGTTAATTGAGAAAACAGGTTCAGCTATAGGCTCGACTTTAATTTCACAAAGTCGCACATTGGTCAAACGAGGCTTTGTTTCAGGTAAAATATTCAGAGATGAAACCTTACTGTCAGGAACTTCTTGCTTGATATATGTGACTCCTGACTGTAATGTGGCAGAAGTAGATGCAGTAGTTGGGACAGAAGTTGTCGATGGAGAGGTGGCTGATGTGGAGAATTGGGTATTAGGTAAGGCTACTTCTGGTCCAACATCACCAGCCTTTGCCAATTCATCAATTACATCTTCCCCTTGAGCTAAACGATTTAACAAATCTTCTGCAAGAGATGTGGTGAATTCCCTTTGGCTGATGAGTTCTTTAAGTTCTTGGAGTTCTTGATCACTGACTGTTGTTTCTGGTGTAATGCCACTTAGGTCTTTGGGTAATGCCTCATTCATGTTGCTGCTATTGTAGCCATTATTAAAACCATAACTAGCAGAAGTTGTTGGAACTCCTCCATTGGTGTAAGATGTATTTTGGGTAATATATCCACCAGTTGAAGAAGGTTGAGAATAAGCCTGATTAGTTTGGTTATAATTTGTTGTTGGTGTCTGAGGTCTCTGGGTAATAAATCCTCTGTTTACCCCATTTGTTGCTGGTTGTGTATAGGTTGCAACACCAGCAGATTGCACTGGACGAGCTATCTGTCCACCTTGAACAAAACTAGGAGGTTGGCCAAGGTTGGGGGATACTTGTGGACCTTGCACAGATTGCTGCTGCTGCTGCTGCTGCTGTTGCTGCTGTATCTGCTGTTGCTGATGCATTTTCATCTGATGTTGCTGCATGAGTCGATAATTTTGTTGCAGCTGTTGGAGTTGTTGCTGCTGCTGTGGAGTTAAACTGGCTTGGTTCTGCTGTTGATAATGCAAAATCTGCATCTGTTGTTGATTGAGGTAGAAGTGTGGTCGCTGCTGGTCTCCAGCCAAATCAGGCTTGAACCGTTTGGCATCATTACCTGGAGCTGGGTAAGGTGGTGGCGGTCCTGTTGACCCAGCAGGTCCAAACTGCTGGCCATACTTTTGGAAATTACTGGTCCCAGCTGCTAATGACCTTTGCTGACCAGACACTTGCTGGCCCTGGCTCTGGCCCTGTTGCCTGTTTGACATGTCTGTTGTAACAGGAAGATTCCAGGCCTCCTCAATGCTCAGCAGCTGCCGAGGCTTGTTAATTGCACTCGGCATGGGAGCATTTGCTAGTTGCTGTTGGAGAAATTTTATGCGTGGCGCAAGGTTGGGGTTCACAGGTTTATTACTACCACGTGTTGCATTCATATAGCAAGCTAGAGCATCACGAGGTTGATTGCAAGTTTCATACAGAATACCTAGATTAGTCCAAGCTGCAGTGTGCCCTTTGTCATATTGCACTGCACAAATATAAGCTTGAAGTGCATCAATTGGCTGATTCTGTTGCTGATACAACACACTGAAATGAAAAAAATTACACACATTTATTCACTGCATTTCAAACATATCAATCTTTATCAATCAAACCATGGTGGACTCAGAAAATTATTGCTGTCAAATAAGAGAAGCATTTTTGTGGAAAACTATTTTAATTTACTGACCAAAATTGCTGTAACTCACATACTATAAGAACTGAATGTAATTAAATTCCCCCTTTCTGGGTGGTTCCTCAATAATTACCCAAAGCTTAAGCACTAGTACCATGGAGCTTACCAACCCATACCAGGCCTGACCCTTACACAGACCTTCTGAGTCAGGGCCAGACTAGCCCTTTCACAGAGGTAAGGAGCATAGTGATTGAAGATTGACCTAACACTGAGGAAGTCCTCCCCCAGAAAGTTACAAGTGAACCAAAACAATTTTAAATTAAAATGAGCAATGATAGGAACTGGACTCCCAGATATGGATCTTCAAAACTACTAGTCATCATATTGACTTGTAAGGCCTTTAGTCATTAGCTAAATTTTCCATGCATGGCTATAAATGTATTTAATAAACTTACCCTATAGAACACCAAGTATCAGCATTACCCTCACACTTGTCAACAGAGTTTCTATAAGCTATAAATGCATCGTGCACTTTTCCAAGGGCAGAGTAACAGCGACCAAGCAGGTACAAGCTTTGCCCACTCTTAGGGTCAGCCTCAATAGACTTTTGTAAATACTGTACAGCGGTCAGTTCCCGGTATGACTTCTCTCCCAAACTTTCAACAGTATGGTACATCCATCCCAGCTGGCGCTGAATGTCGGCACGAAGGTGGTTAGGAAGGTCCGTCTCTTTTAGCAGGTTCTCGTATGCTTCTCGAGCAGCTCTGTGTTTGTTTTGAAGCTCGTACAAATGAGCTACATGGAACTGGACTGTAAATAAAAAAAAAAACTGAGAATACAATAATGAATTTTCATTGTGATACAAACTGAATGGAGTTTAAATAACATGTTTGGTGCAAAATTAATTTAAAGAGTACTTATGAAATTTATGTACTGTAATTACATGTAACACATTTTTACATTTCAATACATATGTTGTGTGTATGCAGTACCCATTTGCACAGGCTTATCAATGTGAAAAAATTTACCAAAACATGTTTTATGAGCAATTCAGTCTTGATATGTACTTAGAATTTAGGCAAAAGTACATGCACAGTACTGCACAGTGTGTATGCAATATTACAAAACTAACAGAATATCTCGGAACAATTTCATACTATATTTTTAAGCAGCCTACAAATATATATACCGTTTAAAATTTTGTTTATCCAGAGTTTGGTTCTCCTGAATACTGAACTTATAGACTAATACTGTAGCACAATGGTTTTTTTCTCTACAAAGAAATAAGCAAAAATGTCCAAAACTATAAAATTGCAGGCTCAACAACCCCAACACAGATGACAAACTTTACATTACACTATTTACAGAGCTAATTTATATACATAGTGTGTGCAATATACTGTACTTCCACCACAGACAAATATTTTAAAAATGCCTTCTAAACACTTACTTTCAAGTTTAGAAAATGATGCTGGACCAACATCAATTAATGCTGACTGGAAGTGTTTAAGTGATGATTCATAGTCACTCTGGACTTTGAACATTAACCCCAAGCGGAGATGAACTTCATTGGCTCGGCCAAATCCAGGTTCAATGTACAATACTTGTTGAAATGCTTTGATAGCCCTGAAAATAAAGACAACAAATTTTAGTAATGAAACTTGAGGCAATACATAATGCTACACCAAAACAAGACATTGTGGTATATTTCTGGATGCAAAGGAACCGATGTAAAGTGTCCAGGTGTTGTGGTTACCCATGAGGACTACCTGTCGTGAAGCTCTACCATTTTACAACCCACTTACCTATTTGTACCCAGTCCAATTTTAAATGCAGACAATGACTTTTACTTCTGTGTGTTGTCTGCTTTTGAACTTGTGGATGAAGATGGCTGCCATACCCTCATCTTTTAGTACATTCCACTTATTGAAGTGTACATACAAAGTATGATTAGTTCCTTTGTCTAGTCTCTCAATTTCTCTTAATATCCTGTACATTGTCAACATATTCCCTCTACTCCTATCTTATATTAAATGTCTTTAATCTTTCATTATAGTAGAGTCATTTTACTTCAATTACATGTGCAGCACTTTGTAACGCCTGGAGAGTACACCCATGACTCACCATAGGAACGTCCTGGTAAGATCAGACTGTGACCTCAGATTCAGCTAGAGTTAACTGAAATATTTTCTGGCTCCACCCTAGTCAGCTTGTTCCTGTTTATGAGT
Organism: Procambarus clarkii; assembly: GCF_040958095.1. Classification (NCBI taxonomy): domain Eukaryota; kingdom Metazoa; phylum Arthropoda; class Malacostraca; order Decapoda; family Cambaridae; genus Procambarus; species Procambarus clarkii. The sequence goes on from NC_091224.1 coordinate 25,986,488, forward strand.
AATCCTGATAGTCTTAGCAAACAACTTAATGATACATCTTGATTGCTTTTTTGTACATCATGGGAAGCTGATGCCCTGATGTGCTGACCAACATTTTTTGAGTTGGCTGAATCAGCTGAGAACAGGTCCACACCAGACTTTCCCACAACAGTGTAAAATGCCCCCCCCTTCTGATTCAGTTGTATATATACCCCTGTATGATAGTTAGGAGAAAGAGAGAGTGCTGAAGGAGTCGGAGGAGTGTGAGGCTGCAGGTCATCAGGCAAGCCTCAGGAAACAGATTGAATCCACCCGACTGAGAGGCAGAGAGTGGTCTTAATTAAGGTAATGTGTGTGATCTTTGATACGTTTTCCATGTCTGGATCCCGTAACAATTGCCAGTTTTGCCAGTGTTAAAGTAGGATTTTATAGTGGTGAAAAGCATAATTTGTTCTCAATAAACTCATGTTAAACTTCCCATCTGTATCAATTGTTGAATCCCCATACCTTCTGATATAATTTGCTAACAACCGTCCCATAATTATTGACAGTTAAAGAAAGAGGACTCTCCAAGTCTAGCAATGTTTCTTGCCTCGTTGCTTGATTATAGTTAATGAACAAGGCAGATGGTGGCAGCGTTTTTAATCCTGTGTAGCATTTCCTTGTTGGAAGTGTACCTTTTGGTTCCGGTGTAACCATCATATGTCAGCTCATATTACGGTGTTCAATAACAGTGTTACCAAGTGCAACCGATAGGAAGTGTTGCTCAGTATAAGTAGTACATATACTGTATTATATAGTTTACATTTTATAGTGGTGTTACAACTTGCCTTTATGCGTACCTATGCACCTTTTTAATTTGTGTGTGTACTTCACAAGGTGTGGATTCCATGCCTGTGCCAAGCAGCATAAATGAACTCCCTAAAGAAAATCACCAACTTAAAACAAAGAAAATCAAAGTATTTTATGCAACAACCCAGTCTTTAGAGTATTTCAGGTCACGATGTCTTACATTCTCAAAATGTCAACCATGTTCAGGTTGAAAAAACTTAGAACAGTACCATGTGTGCACTTTAGGAGAAATGAATACCTCCCTGCATAGTACAAAATATTACAACATACATAAGATATATAAACAGCATATTGTATTTAAAACATAGGTTGCGAGGCAAGACCAAAGTAATTACCAAAAGAAGGAGCCAATTCAGGAAGACTATGGTAGCAAGGCAACACCAAAGAGCATACATACAACTTTTACATGCCCAATTAGGCAGGTGTCATGCAGGGGGGCACTAGATGAGTGTGGGGGAAAAGGGGGAGGGGATATGTGACCAATGTTGGGTTTAGTGGCATGATTGGATGGAGGGAATAGGATTGGTGAGTGCAGGAGTAGGTTTGGTTTGAAGTGGTTGAGATGGTTGGATGGATGGCTACCTTGAGGTGCTTCCGGGGCTCAGCGTCCCCGCGGCCCGGTCGTCGACCAGGCCTCCTGGATAGGCAGATGGCAGACCCCCCCCCCCCCACACATACACACACACACACACACACACAAACACACATGCACAAAAACAAACACTGTACAACCTGTACTCTTTAACAATACATTGTATGATGTATAAATGCCCTAAGGCCAAAAAAAAAACTTGCATACTAAAAATCATAGTGGCTAGCAAAATTGACAATGCCCCATTTTCTATTCTTGGTTCCATCGTTACATTAGGTAACCATTACCATTAGGTAACCATTAATATAATGAGACAACAGCTTCAGTTGCCTGCAGGAATGGACCCAGACTTTTTAATCATGGGCAACTTCAACTACGGAAAGAGACTGGAAGAATGGATAACCACAGGGGTGCAGATATGATGATGATGGGATGGAATATCATCACTGGAATTCCAAAGAACTCCGTACTTGGACCCATCCCATTTCATATCTTTTTTTATATGATATTTCAGAGGTACAGACTCATTCTTCTCATTTGTAAACGAGTTTCATGTTCGCTGATGATGCGAAAATTAGGAGAAGCATCAAGACAAAGGAAAATACAGAGACTACTAGACAACCTGGACAAACTGGAGGAATGGTCTACAAAATGGCTACTAAAATTTAACTCAAGTGTAAAGTAATGAAATTAAGTGAAGGGAGGACAAGCACAGGATACCATTTGGGAGGTGAAATCCTTCAAGAGTGAAGTAGAGAAAAACACCAAACATTAGACACATCAAACCTGTCCCCAGAAGCCCACATCAATGGGATATTGTCAGTAGCGTATGCAAATTGGCCAACATAAGAACTGCCTTTAGAAACCTGTGTATGGAATCATTCAGAACCGTGTATACCACATACTGTATGTTAGACCAATCCTGGAGTGTGCAGCTCCAGTCTGGAGTCGATACCTAGTTAAACACACAGCAAAGTTGGAAGATTCAAAGAAGAATCAGAGGTACAATTTGGGAGAAGGTTTAGATGTATGCCACCTGAACAGTCCCCAAACCAAGAGGAACGAGTTATAAGGAAAGGCTACGTGAATTAAACCTCATGTCCCTGGAAAACAGAAGAGTTAGTGGAGACATGATCACCCCTTATAAAATTCTCAGAGGAATTAACAGTATGGACATAGACAAACTATTTTAGAACAGGAACAAGGGCACAGAAGTGGAAACTTAGTACTCAAATGAGCCACAGAGACAGAAAGAATTTTTTTCAGTGTCAGGGTAAACAAATAGAATGGATTAGGAAGTGATGTGGTGGAGACAGACTCCAATCCCAGTTTCAAATGTAGATATGATAAGAGCCCAATAGAATCAGGAACCTGTACACCAATTGACTAACAGTCGAGAGGTAGGACCAAAGAGCCGAAGCTCAACACCCGCGAGCATAACTAGGTGAGCACATTGAGAACACAGCTTCTCATCCAATCAGAACACAGCTTCTCATCCAATCAGGGAAGTTAAGCAACGTTGGGTTTGGTTAGTATTTGGATGGGGGATCGCCTAGGAACACCAAATGCTGTTGGCATTACATTTTGGGAGGTCCGCTGCTGATGTCGACAAATCTCAACACTAAGTGACACAATACAGGTGCTCACAGCAGAGTGGACAGCGCTCTGGTTTGTACTGTAGATAAATAGTATTCCTTAGCTCAACTACTGGCCTACGTGCACTGACCTATTATTATGTTAAACTACTTAACTATTTCATCAATTCCCTAACCTGCTTAGATAAACGAATACGGTAGTTTGGGTCTTGACCCCATTATGCGCCTCTAAACTTTTGTACTACTATTCGCAGGATGGACAGGGCGTACACCGGGAATGAATTAAAGACAATAACAAATTACGGACTTACTGGGGCAGCGGGAGAGCGAAGCAACAGGCACGAGTGGCGAGATGGTAGTAGTAAGCGGTGGTGGGAGAAGAGAGATGCTGGTTGTGGAAGAGGGGGGTGATTCACCTGCCAGGTGGTTCCGGCGGGTTGCCCCACCCCCAAACTGCTTCCTACTAGGCCACCTCGCTTCCCGGTAAGCGGCCGCTCGCTACACCACAGTCAACCTCTAACTAAACCAACGTTTAAAAGACTAATTTTTATTACTCAACTCGCGTTGGCACATTTAATCGTTGTTTTATACGGTATTATTTTATATTCACCAAATAACGACGTGCCTATTATGAACGCGTTCTCAATTAGATCTTAGCGCAGATACGCACCCTTCTGCCAAGGTAACTTAAAGATGCACTCTTCGTTAATTCAAATATAAAAATACACATCTTACGTATTTTCTGAATTATTAAAAATTTATACAATATTAGGAACATCTTTCGAAATAAAATTATGCAGTTGTGTATTTAACTACTAGCCTATGATCACGTGACTCATACATAGGCTGCGAGCAGCCGCGTCCAACAGCCTGGTTGACCAGTTCAGCAACGAGAAGGCCTGGTCGACGACCGGGCCGCCTCGTTACTGAGCCCCGAAATCAAGGTAACCTCAAAGTAACCTCAGGGTAAGGTCTCGTCATCAAAGCATCGGGATCATTAACAACACAATTAAATGTTTATTCACTCAATACTTGCCTAATTCATAAAAACAATGAACACGCAACGGTTAAGAATGTGGACAAATTTGAAAGCTGGCCGAGTTTTCACCGAAATTCTGGGTAGACAGGATGCACTATCTGCCAGCAGGTGGCACCACGGCCACAGGATATCCTGTGCTGGCCCAGGTAAAGTATGTTGCTACCTAATGCAAAACTTCTCGGGCTCACCATAGCCCGTGCTACTTGGAACTTTTTGTTCCAGGTAGCGAATCTACAACAACAACAACAACGCAAAACTTCACACGTTGGCCCATTCTGAATGTCGTACAAGTTACAATAGAGCAACTAACAAACCGATACAAAGCAAAGTGCCATTCGGGAAAACAAATAATTAATATTAAAATCAAAGGAACGCTACAGTAGGCTATAATTAGCCAGCCATATGGAGCAGGTCATATTTATGTCAACTTATTTGCTTCCCATTGTGATTTGTGATCATATGAAGAGCCATTCTGCGGTCTGTTGGACCCTTCACCATTCCCTTTCAATAAGAATTGGCTGCTACTGCGACAATCAAAGACACCTTTAACATATGAAATGGTGGTTTTGTTTTCCACGGATATTTCAAGAGATATTTCATCTGGTCATCAGACACAATGTTGTTACAATCTTGCATTAAAGTAACGATAGTTAAAATATCGTTGTAAGTGCGTTGTTTGATGTGTGCGTGTACTAGGGAGAGCGATGGTGGGAGAGAGAGAAACACAAAAGACAGGTATTAATTCAGTCACCTAATTAATGGTGTGCGAGGTATTAGTTAATTAAAACTCATACATCAAAAATTTAATTCTGGCAGCCAAACTTCCACTGCACAATTCTATAACTACCCAATAAACTTCCACTACACTAAGCCGTAGACAATACGCATGATAGAAACTTTCACACGTATTAACATAGCGGCTAAGAAAAGAGCATAAATGAAAGGGCTTGGCGTGGGGGATGAGGATTTAGCAGGAGGATGGGGAATGTGAGAACTGTTAGGTGTGGGTGGCGGAAGTGTGCTGCGGCCAGCGGAAACTGCGACACCGGACAAGTCTTGCGAGAAAGCAACCGGATGTAAGGTCAAGTATGTTCCTTCTCTCTCCCGCACACCAAATAAAACATTAATTTTTCTGCTGTAAAACACATGCAATGGTGCCTGGATGACTTTTGTTTTTTTCCTGTAAATACTTGAAAATGAGCAAATCTGAATGCATAAGCTCATTTCACTATTAGCCCAACTACCAATAATCCCGGACATCTTCCATGCTACTGGACAATAATTAAATGTAAATATGCCATTCAGTACCAAGGAATAACTTCATGGTTAAAAACTAGTCAACACAGCATGTAATCATAACTTATCACTTCCGAGACAAGTGAAGCATCCCTGCAAATAATGCTGGCCAGCAACAGCAGCCTCACATCTTAGTAAGCGGCAACCAAGGCCAGGTTATACATCACAGACGCCCACACACTCGAGGATCACTAATGAAAAGTTTGTAAGACTCAAATAAATCTACTGCAAGACAAAACATAGACTATTACAAGTAGCATTACCCATGATATTTTGTTGTTTGATGTATTTGTTGAAGGTTGTTTACAACAATTCAAAAAGCAGCAGCCACGCAGGAAGAGTGACTTTAGCACAGTAATTACACTGTCAAGACTGGTGTGCACACAAAAATAGGTTACGAGATGTTTAAATACCCATAACAGGGTTCCCATAGCATGTATAGGGAAATGCGGCAAACTTGTGGTTTGAATAACCTAGCCTAGCCTACCCAAGATAAACATCAGAGATTAATAGTGTAAATTTATTCTAAACTTGTCGAAAAATCCTCTAACCTAACAGACATGATTCAGAACAAAAAAGTTTAGTTTGCAAGAGAATACCTGGTCTGTCTATCCTAGCCTAATCACATGAGCAGGCTGCATCACCTCCAAGCAACCCCTCCGGGCACCACCATTATCTTCAAGACAACCACCAGTCAGGCGCAAGGTGCATGTCCTCTCACTCGACAAGCCCACGGTTCACCCGCCCATCACCCTCGACCACACATCCTGCTGGCTCTCACCCATCACCACAACTTTGTCTCACATCCATCATCCTCGCCGTCCAACCCGATGGCTCACTCAACATCCTCGCCAATGGGGTTCAGCTGACTTGTTAACCCACAAGGAATATGGAAAACTGCACAATGCTCCAGACGAGGCTGCTGTACGTCATCGGTACTCAGCTGCAATAAGCAATTAATCGTGCCAGGTAAGTCCACTACGGGCCACCATAGCCCGTTCTACTTGCCCCGCTCCTGTGCCAGGTAAATTACGGGCTCACCATAGCCCGTGCTACTTGGAGCTTGTTCCGAGTAGCTGAATCTATAACAACAACAACAACAGCAATTAATTTATAGGTACAACCCATGCTCTGTATTCCACGACACAGGGAGGTTTTCTCCTAGCACCTGGATCACTCTAGTGGGAAAGCCTGGCTGGAATGAATGTACACGGGCATTAATTTGTGAAGAATGTCTTTCCGGGTCCGCGAAAGTGAGGTAGAATAGTAACGGTGGATATTGTAGAAATTGTAAAGTTAAAAGTTAAGACTGGAAGGGGTGAGGCGTCATAGAGGTTGTGGAAAGAGGTGGAGGCATCGCAAAGGGTGTGTAAATTTGCACAATAAAATTACATATTGGCGGGAAAGATACGGAAGGAAATACAGAATCGAACAAGTGAGGAGCAGAGGTGCCATATGCACAACTAGAAACACTGTATGAACATCAGAGGTCCACGGCTGTTTGATACTCTCCCAGCAAGCATAAGAAATATTACCGAATAAAGGTGGACTTCAAGAAGCAGTTAGACTAGTTCCTGCAAGAAGTGCTGGACCAAGCGGGCTGCAGTGGATATGTGGGCCTGCGAGCCACTCCAAGCTCTTGGCCTGTTGGACCAAGTTATCACAAGAGTAGAACTCCCGGAACCCTCTCCAGGTCCACGTACATGGTAACAGAACAATTCCAAGTTTCCAAGAAGGGGTGGAGATCTCGTTGGGGAAGGCAGGGGTGTCGCGGTTGTTGAAGGGTGGGGGGGGGGGGGGGGGGGTGGAGGCGTAGCATAGAGGGAGGGGGGGGGGTGGAGGCGTAGCATAGAGGGGGGGGGGGGTTTAAGTAAAAGATTTTGATTTTCTAGCCGTGATTTATTTGCGTCCCATGACTGGTTATCTAATATTATTACTTCTATATATTTAACAAATTGCATAGCAATTTATGACCAAGAGATAAAAACAAAAACAATACAAATTACGGAGTGGATGACTTGGTATTTTGTGTTCCAAGCCATCAACCACGGGTTAGATGTTGGTGAAGCCACACGTGCAGTGTTACCAACCCGGCCTCCTAACACTAGGTTGCATTTTGACGTGTACTTTATCTAGCACCAAAAACTGTCGTACTAGAAACTGGTAGTGGCTCGCGAAACTGACAGCGTCCTGTTTTCTGTTCGTTGATTCTCTGTTAGGTTAGGAGAGAGCACTTCAATACGACAGTTTCTTGACGTTGGGAACGCTCGTGAGAACGGGCCGTTATTACACACGCTGCCTCACGAGGCCTATATATGAAAAGATGATTACTTCTTTTATCCTATACCGGATTTAAGGTCTCTCTTTGTTTACGTGTCCTAATGGTAATTGGTCACCGTGATGGGGGTCAGGTAGGGCGAGAGGGCGATGGATCAGTTTCCCAGGGTGGAATGAGGGAACGGTGGCCTCAGAAACCACCCTGTAAACTTGTGGTTCCTAACTTTCCGGCATATAAGCCACAAACTGCGGGTGGTAGAGGGAGGAATGGAGTGGGTACAATATCCCACGCGGGTAAACCGGACCACAGCAGGTTGACCGTTGACCGTGTCAGGCTAGGCTCCTCCCTTATAACTCCACACACCACCAGCCAGTGTTATCTTGATATTATTTCGGGGCTTTAGTGTCCCCGCGGCCCGGTCCTCGACCAGGCCTCCACCCCCAGGAAGCAGCCCGTGACAGCTGACTAACTCCCAGGTACCTATTTTACTGCTAGGTATCAGGGGCATAGGGTGAAAGAAACTCTGCCCATTGTTTCTCGCCGGCGCCCGGGATCGAACCCGGGACCACAGGATCACAAGCCCAGTGTGCTGTCCGCTCGGCCGACCGGCTCCCTACTATTGTATTGCCATCTACATGCCTGCTGCTCCTTAAAGGAAAAAAGTCTTGTATGTCCATGTTACTTATTAAACCTTCTGAATGCACGCGAGAAATAGGGAGCGCGAGGGCAAGGGAGGAGGGAGAGGAGAGGGAATTATCAGGAGAAAGCTCCAAACCATTACGACTATATAGCACTTGGAAGGGGTCAGGATATGGATTAAGGGTGGGACGGGAGGAGGGAATGGTGCGCAATCACTTAGACGGTCGGGGATTGAACGTCCTGCATGAAGCAAGACTGTCGCTCTATCATCCAGCCCAAGTGGTTGGGCGAGGAAGAGAGAGCAAGAGAGCTTGACTGGTCCTCAGGCCATAAATCACTAAGAACTATGATCCGCCCAGGATTTGAACCTACCTTATCAGGACTCGCCCCACAATGCAGGATTGAATCCTGGTCAGGTTATAGAGTTCTTAGTAAATTGGGATCATTCAAGTTTTCTCTCACACTTGTAGGCTCAACATGGCACAAGCACATGCACCAACATTTGATGAAAAACTGTGCTCAAATCGCACCACGAGTGTTGCAGGGGAATGGTTGGTCATGGAGCTCAATACACGAGCTCCATGACCAACAAACCCTTATAGGCAATCACTGGTGAAGTGGTATCGGTACTGTGTATGTCAGAGGGGCGAGCCCTGTTAATGAAGGTTTAATCTTAGTCGGGTCAGTTCTCTTTTATATTATGTATGTATTGTACGTGTGTGTATTCGCCTAATTGTGCTTGCAGGGGGTTGAGCTCCTGCTCTTTGGTCCCGCCTCTCAACGATCAATCTACTGGTGTTCAGGTTCTTGAGCTTAAGTGAGCTCATATCTACATTTGAAACTGTATGCAGTCAGTCTCCACCATATCATTGTCTAATGCATTCCGTATATACTTACACTGAAAAAGTTATTATCTATCTCCCCCCTCTCTCCTTTTAAGGCCTGCGCACCCTGCCTCAAACTGCAAGAGAGGGGAGGACATAACGAAATACGAGCTCCTACGAATAATTGGCCAAGTAGCCAACAAATCAGCATTGCTTAGCAGAACGAGGCATTTTTTATGGCAGCTGAAGAGACATTGAAATTCCTTTTCTGACATCCAACCAGTTTAGTGGAATATTCTAAAAAAAAATGGAAGCTAACTGAATAAAAAAAATCTAAATTTGATTAAAACCTGAAAACTAAGTTAAGAACGTTTGGAAGGCAGGGCCGAGTGTTGAGCTCGTCTCTCTAAGTACAACTAGGTGAGTACAGACAGGAGACACGGTAGACAAAATCCTTAAGAAGAATTCCCAGAGTGGAGAGAGAGAGGAAGAATATCACGCACATTGAGAAATGGATAAACCAAACGTATGTTAAGAGATTTTTTTATTTATATTATTTATTTATTTATTTATTTATATACAAGAAGGTACATTGGGTTTGTGAGAACACATAGCATAGTACAGTAATTGCACTCTTGTAAAGCCACTAGTACGCGCAGCGTTTCGGGCAGTTTTTATCGTAATATTAGTAGGAAAATGAAATAAACTAAATCAACAAGTTATTGAAACATACTTTATTCATAACTTCAAATGTAGATATTATTGAAAAATAGTTCAGGAGTCATTATATTAGGAAACTGTGGGAGGAGGAAATTAGAGAACTAAATATCACGTCACTGGAAGACCGAAAGATTAGGGCGGGGGATTGAAAAATTACCACGTCCAATATTTTCAGGCAAGTTGATAGTAATGAGAGTTTATTTGTAATGGGTTACCGTGAATTAGGAAATACTGGTGGAAACCGAATACCCAAATGAGCCAGATTTTTTTTGTGTGTTATTAGTGAGCGAATATTCCTTGGAACGAAGACGAGGTATATCTCATAATATACATGAAACTAACGGAAGGTCAGGTGCTAAACCTGAGCATTAAAATTACAACATACCTGAGTCATAGATATGGTAGGAAGTGCAAAATAAACTTAATTAAAAGTCATAATTAGAGAACACGGTGTAAACATCAAAAGCCTGAGACTTAAATCTTCTGCCAACAAATATGAGAAATGTAGCTGGAACAACAATGGAAGATTTCAATAGAGAACTGGACAAGTTTCCGCTAGTTATCTGATCAGCCTGTTTGTGAGGGTATGTCTTCTAGCTGTGAAGACACTAGGCAATTGCCACAGGCTGCAGGAGTTCAACTTAATCGTAGGCAGGTAAACAGAAAGCATTAAAATGTACATGCGTTGGAGGCATTATCCATTGTTTCTAAAATATATTTGATAACCCAATATAATTGGATACCTATAGACCCGTTAAGTGAAAAATTGAGTCAGGTCAGCTAAGTTCAATCCTCACAAGCAAAACTAGGCAAGTGCACATCATAACTTTTCCCCACCAAACTTCACTGTTCAGAGTGTCATCTACTTAATAGCTGTTGTGAAATTCATCTTATTAGTACTAAAAATAGGCAATTTGTACTAGACTGCAATTGTTGTGCACTATACTCGGACACTGTCAAAAAATGGACAGAGTCCCAACAAATGCAAAAGATTAACATTTATAGTGTTTTATAATAATGTTCATGCATAATAACAGTAATGATGTACTCGACTAGCAGTGACCGGGCCAGCCATAGGTTTAAGGCCCGCGCACCAGTGTCCAAGAATCAAAATTTTGCAGTTTTAGAGACAACGCATAAAAGAAAACCTGCGCATGTTATTTATTTTGAAACGAGACTCCCAAAGATGCCAATTCTTAGCGCAGAAATTATACCTATTACGACAGGCGGCTAGTAATGGCAAAATAAGGATACGTTAAGAATAATGTCAGGCGAAAACTGGTGTCCAAGAGTATTCACACAATCACCTTGTAAAGAGCCCGAGAGGTTCAGCGACGATACGGGGCTCTTGTCTACCCAGCTGACTCCTCTCCTAACCCCACCACCCTCATCCCTCCGGGTCCTACCTGCCAGCACAGACCTTCCCACCCACCTGGTTTTTACCTGACACCTATCTCACTACCGGATCCACAATCTACCTGTCCCACCTAACCCCCAGACCTCCCTCGTACCACATGCCACGCTTCATATGATAATACTGAGGGGGGAATCCGGACCGTCATCACATGGGTCCCAAACCGCTTTTACCGCTCATATTGATCATAATCGAGGATATGGAATACATTACTGAAAAACGTTTGGCGTGTCCGAGGTGAGTTTCCCACGTTCCTACCGGTCATGTTCACTGTATAAAATTAGTATTCTTTGTAGTGAGCTTACACTTAGACGTGCAGATATTTAAATGTATAGACTAGTCCTGTTATGTCCGCTGTTGACAGTGTTCTCATCTAGGTATTTACCCGTTGTTGTAACAGGTAGTAATGCCGTCCATAAAGTGTCATTACCATGAACGCTCTTAGTAAATACAATGCCTGTATAGGACAAGGTAAGCAACAACTTAAGTATTAGGGCTGTTCTTATTATTTTCTAACAAGGTTGCTCTAGCTGGCAACTGTATCCTTTATTAATAAAACATTGCCAATGACACTTCTTGGCCAAGGCAAGATGCCAGCCATCAACTATACATAATTATTCAACAATTTGTTTAATATTTCTACACACTGGAGAGCGAATAAATTTTGCAGATAGTGCTCCCTCACCCACATACAAAAATTAAACCCATTTGCGCTACAAACACCAGTAACCTGAAAACGAATTCCCTAATTCTTATCGATTCCTAGCGCGCCAATGTTGAGGCTACTAACCTACTTCCCATTTTGCTGGTGAACTAAAATATACTGTACTGCAATTTCCGAGTTAAATCTGTTTTTTATCTCCCATTGCGCGCGCATGTGTTTACCTTAGCATTGAGTACCTTGTTACTAGTTTTTGTGGGGTGGTCCTGGTGGTCCAGGTAGAATGCGTCAGCACGCTGTACAACACCTAATGGGCTTGTTTGTTTGCCCTTTTAAAGCTTCTTCAGTTTACACTCACGGTAACTTTACTTGACATTAGTTTATGGGGATCATTCTGCTTTCTAATAACACAGACCTGTTCACAGTGAGCAATAGCCATTACACTAAATTATTAAGTGGGGAAAAATGTTGAAAGCTGCAGAAACTACTAGATGTCATTTAAGATTTTCTTAAAAGATTATAAAAATACACAAACATTCAAGATGACTTAATACAAATCAAGCAAACTATTTGTAGGTTGTAACACAACTCAGTACACTGACAGTATGACCATATAATATGAGAACGTAGCCTAATGTAAAGAAAACGGGTTAGACACTTAAATAATCAATATGCCTGGAATAAACCGCTATCTAAGCTTTCAACATACGCCGGAAATCCATATTAGGGGTAATTCACTGTTTTGTAACCCAAGCAGGTCTTCCTCCCGAACCATTGTCCGACCGTCGACTATCACTTCTCTCATTTTCCCCCCATGCTACTCCCATGCCTTCAGTATAATCCACCTAAATTATTACGTAACACACATTAAAGTTTTCAAATATAAATATAAAAAGCATTCCTATGTTCAACACGCGAGGACTAATTGAATTTGAACATGAAAATGCTTTATTACCGAAATGTTTGATTGGGATTTAAGTCTCTAGGCTAGGTACTAGGTCAATTAAAGGTCAATTAGGTACTAGGTCCATTAAAATTATTCAGCGTCATGGTTCCCACTGAACTCTATCCGCCAATCGTTGGACAACCAGCTTGACTAGGCTATGTCCAGTCGACAAATCAACACCGCTGTCCACAAAGCAATTAACACCCAACCAATATTACTGTTCATGAGTAATATCCATCACATTTCATCGCCTTTTAACAAGATTATCATTGAAATGTCCTCATCAAAGTTTAGGCAAGGCAGCAAATTGCTGCCTATACATTTAAACTAGCACGGGCCTGCCATGCTTATTACTTAACATGTAAAGTCATTGTAATCGCAATGGTTTTACAATATTAATGTGTGCCACTGTCCTACCTTCAGGGGTAAATTATGTAAAGTTCTCCGGCGGGTCCGTTCGTGTTATTCCTCTGGGCATTATTTATCGTTTATAAAAACGTGGAGATCGATGAGTGGGAGGGAGCTGTAGCCAGTCTGAGGTGGGGTTGGGGGGAGGCGACGGGTGAGGACTGTTTGAGCTCTATTTGTTGTTACTCTGGTGCGAGGTCCGTCTGTCACAAGGCCGAGCTCATGAACCACTTACAAGCCGGTCTACCACCTGCATGATTCACTGGTGAGCCAACTATAGAAACCGGTGGATCACCCTCCAACCAATCTTGCCAGAACACGCCATTCTTCGACATCAACATTAGTCACTTTATACTGATATTGTATTTTTTATAATTTACCAAATAATAAAAATATTATACAAACTAGCAGTGGGATACAAAAAAAGAACAAGTATGCAAATCTGGCAGAGAGATCATTAGATGTGACAAGACGCGCCGAGGAGTGCAGCGAGGGCAATTGTGCGTGCGGGTGTACCAGTCTAGCCAGGAACCAAGAGTCAGTGACCCTGGGCAGGCGGTGGTGGTAACACCTAACTCCTCACGCAATTGCTTACCAACTTAACACACACACGAACGTTATTTATGAATAGACTGCGTCTGCAGGAACAAAAACGATGATAGATGAGCAAATCACTCATCACTGCATGGTAGCCTAGCAATTTCCCCAGACAGTATAACAAAAAAAAAAAGCACGAATGAACGTTTAAATATAAATCCTCGTTAATCATGCATGCAATTGAATATAAGCCATGACAAAAGGAGGCACTTAACGGAGAATGAAAAAAGATTGCATAAACCTAACTCAAATACTTTATTCCGAAGTGCTTGGTTCTAAATCTTAAATTACCACATGGATACGGTGGTGACATTAAGCACCGTGACTCGATTGTAATATAACCTGCAGACGAGACCGTAAGGTCTAAATAGATGTCATCCAACTCAAGGTACGAGAGGAAATCGTGCATCACTGAACCTCTCTGAACTGTATGTGTCATTTCTCACGTTCACCAGCAACACATCAGGGGCCAGATTCACGAAAGCACTTACGCAAGCACTTACGAACGTGTACATCTTTCCTCAATCTTTGACGGCTTTGTTTACATTTATTAAACAGTTTACAAGAATGAAAACTTCCCATTCAACTGTTGGTATTGTTATAAACAGCCTCCTGGTGCTTCGGAACTGTTTAATAATTGTAAACAAAGCCGCCAAAGATTCAGAAAAGATGAACAGGTTTGTAAGTGTTTGCGTAAGTGCTTTCGTGAATCTGGCCCCTGGATACTGGATGATATTCATTAATACTTTAAGTGTAGCCTGTATTGGTCTACCGAAAGGGGGAAATTTTGTGACTTTTAACCTATAAAGCAACGACGGAGTCGTTCCTTTATAGGTTAAATTTAGTGATGCCATCTAACAAAAGTAATAAAATTAACACGGTAGCAATAACAATAAAATAACAAATTACGTGTTATTCAGAGTACAAAGTGACCTGTATTCCCTATTATGTAGTTCTTCTGGTCACAAGTCAACTGTCATAATTGAAAACCAGTACAATACATAAACAATACTCTGACAATATTCATACCTCAAAACTTATTTACAAATTTAGTTTCAATTAAATGATCACAGGAACTAAATTTAGCCTTGGATTAATAGAGCGCTTATAATTTCCAGGTAACCTAATCAAAATTCATTAGTCTTAAAATAATATCATCTGGTATAATAATGCTACTTTTGATCACACGTTCGTGTAAATAACTGAGCAACAATCATTACTAATATAAATATTGTTTAAAAACACAAATATGCACTGATTTTCCTGTTCATTAATATGTATACAGTGATGATTATTTATATTTAGATAATAGCATACAATCACTCGGTCAACACATAACATTAAAAACGAATTAAAAAGCAGATTCCAGGTTTCGTTATACCATTCTGAGAAAGCCTCATGTAACCCTTTAACCGAATGATTTCTCCTTTGCTGATCACGTAAATAAAAAGCAAGAGACTTTACATTTCGGGTCGAAAAAAACACAAAAAGGCCTCCCTAAATTGAAATTCAATATAAATATGATCAGACATATCCTAATAAATTAGCAGCATTAGGCCTAATATTGCTAACACATGCCAATCATTCGTCAACAGCCACACACAACACCTGCATTATGAATTTGTAAACGAAGCTTTAACTTTTAAATTTGAATTCGTGTATCGCCTTCAAATATAAAAAAAGGTCAATGCCAACTATCACAATAATCTTATCATAACATTCAAGATAACTGTAATGAATCAGTGGACTCACTGGTCATACAAGAGGGTGTCGCAGTGTGTGCTCGGGGCAGGCTAGCAGCTGGGTGTGAGGGATGTGGCGACACGCACCAGGATGAGGCCAGGAGGAGCCGGCCCATAGGCCTACCCTACCCTCTAGGGAAACGCTCAAAACGGCCGTTAGACATACCCTAAGACATTTCCGCGCGCGCAAACCATCCCTTTATTTCCCTATATATAAATATATATATCTACATTTCCTCGTGACTATGAAGTAACACAAAGAAGCAGCCATGGCGGAATATGAACAAATAAGATACCAGCCAGGAATGATGAGAGAAGGAATATTAGGGCGAGAAAAGGTCTGGAAATAATGTACCCAAGACCCCCACGCGCGTCGCTTCTTACACCAGCAGTCTTTACGCGCTTAAAATCCTGCCATTTAAATACCACCCCGGGAAAATCCCTTAATAAACACGCTGCAAAGGCAAGCAGCACCGCTGTGCACTACTCCCCCCGGCGAGTCTCAAGACATAAACATTACTAACACGCACAACAACACCCCAAAACAAAAACCTATTCTTTTTCCTCCCATGTTAACAAAATTCGATGGGAGAAGATGGGCTTGTGTATGGCGCGCGGCGGTGCCACGTCTCCTGCCCCAGATGCACCGTGCGACACCTCCAGCCACCTCGCCTCCTATTATCATTCCAAATTAACCCTTAGTGCGTCATACGTCTCGTGACATTCATCTTGGCTCCCTGCCACCATTGAGTTTCAACTATTCACAAGTAAATAAATAGAAAAATATCGACTTAAGATAAGCGTAGGTGGGGAGGAGGAGGGGGAGGGGGGGGACTAGTGAGGGAGATAAGGCGGCGTTGCCGCGTGTTCCCAACAGCAGGATTACCCTTGCCAGGCGGGGGTCGCTCAGCGTCTCTTATATATACCCAGTACGCCAGGCTAACGTGACCTGCTACACACACACACATCTACACCCACACACACACACGCACCCACACACCCGCCCTCACCCACCCACTGCACTTACCAGCGTCAGAGCGGACTCCTTCACCCATCAACACTTGGTCTGGCGGAACTGTTGCGTCCAGTACTGTTACTGACGGCTCTTCTCACACTTCTCCCTGAAGACTTTCTAACACAATGGCAGTGATATTAACTTAGGTTTCACTTGTAATATACTAGGAGTTACGTAGTCTTGGACTTGAGCATTTAACAGGAGATCATTTATAAGAGGCAGTGTTCGGATAGCTTGTGGCTAGTCTGGGGACAGTTCTTGGGATAGATCACATGAGAGAGGGGGATCGGCGTCACACTTATAGGCCGGGAGAGTTGTGGAGAGAATGGTGGCAGGTTTAGTGTACACAGTATTGGGTCTTTGTCCTGTAACGGGCAGGGGCCAACACCTCACACGGTCACTCAACTCCCCGTTAACAACCTCTCCGTCGTCTCTTCTCTCCCTAAACCATCACCGACACCACCGTTATCAGTCTCTAGGACACACGAGGGTGGGCTAAGCACTCGCTGTTTGGCAGTGATTACACGCGTCTGCACACGTGCAAGAACAGGGTCCTTGTCCCGTCCCCGCGGTCCTCACCGACCCGATCCTCCTCTTATCCTTCCGCCAGCCACACTGAACATATTCAACACACGCTGCCGTTTAAATAACAACAATTTCGTACGCCCCGGCCATCCACATTCTTTATTCCGGCATGCACTCGGCATACTTGACCAGCCTTGGACCACGACCACCGCCATGTCCAGCATTCCCTCACAAAGACAAACAAAGACGGTAGCGACGAGGAGTTAGAAGTAAGAGGTTATGGTGGTTGTGCGTCTGGCAGGCGTGTGCGGGTGGTGGGGCGTATTGATCCCCAGGTGAGGCGGCTCTCCCCTGGGCCCTCTCTCCCTTCCTCCCCAGGGGGGAACGCCTCCCCCAACACCCTGCCCCACGCCACAACTTTGTACCATGGGGCATCGAACATAAATAAAGTTACCAAACAAACATCCCCAAGAGACTCAAAAATAACAAACCAGCACATACCCCCCTCCCCCTCCTTTCTCCTGAAGAATACAAGCGGGAGTAACAAAGAGATACATCGACTACAGTGAATTGTTTACACTGCTTCACGTCCTTAAGCTTTGCGGCCACATTTAGGAAGTATGTTAGGCTTCAATAAACAAAGTACGAACTAGCATACATCAGGGACATACTACTCAACCACACGAATGTAAACACAATCAACATCCGTCTCCCAAGATTGACTGACGCCATGAAGCAAGTTACCATACACATTAATATGCTGTTGTCAGCATTACGTCACACAAGTGACGTTTGTGACGGAGCTCAGCCCTGGCTGGCTCATCCCCCCCCTCCCCCCACACCTAGCAATATAGGTTAAAAGCTTGTGTCATTACTGCCCTATATTACGCAGTGTTGCGTCACACACACTCGCCCATTCATCACTCATTACCGCCCGGTGCGTTCGAAATGCTTAAGCCTTTAGTCAAACCCCAGCGGTGTGCACACATGGTAGTTAGGCACGTGCCCCTGTGATGTAAATAGTCGCCGTGGTGCCTTATTACCTAGCAACACTCAACTCGATCTGGGGCGATGCTCCGTTTTTTGTGTGTTTGAATCCTTCCTCTTTATGCAGACACAAACACGCGCTGTCATTCAAGCACGCGCACGCACGTGGGCGGACGGACACATAAATATGCACATGCATGCACGCACGCACGCATACATACAGAGTCCAGTACCTGAGATAAGGAAACTGAGGTAATACACCTCAACGAATGACTTCTAGTCGAGTACACAAGAACACGCGTATCTGCCTCTTGATAAATGTTACCTCTGCTAATGTTGACTAGACCACACACTAGAAAATGAAGGGACGACGACGTTTCGGTCCGTCCCTTCACTTTCTAGTGTGTGGTCTGGTCAACATATTTCTGCTACGCTATTGTGACCCCTCGTCTCTTAATAATGTTATCTGTGCCTGTTAGTAATGTTAAAGTATACATAAGGCATAAACAAATATCCAGAGAACATAATATAAACGGAGATGCGGGCAGGGTAAAGCGATAATACTTGGCGTATACCTGGAGCATACCTGCAGTGGGTTCTGGGAGTTCTACTCCCCCTGCAAGCCCTCCAAGAGTAACAATCACATAGCTGCAAGACAGGTGACCCACAAACAATCGTAAGACACAGAGCGCAATGCTCAATCCTTGTATAAAGCAAAACTAAAGCTATCAATGGAGAATACAGGGGGGGGAGGGGGGAGGAGGGGAGAGGTTGACGAAGACCTGCAGCCCTGGTGGATGAGGAGGAAAAGTTGGGGGTTGGGGAGAGGTTGTTGGAAGGGAGGTGTTGGGGAAGTTTGTGCTGGGGGAGGGGTAGTGTTTGAGGAGAGGGTGTTTTGGGGGGAGAGGGTGTTTTGGGGGGAGAGGGGGTGTTTGGGGAGGGGGGAGGTGTTGGGGGAGGGGGATGTGATGGGGGGGAAGGGGAAGTGAGGGCGGAGGACCGACCCAGGAGCGGAAGTGCTGGAATGCAGCGAGACAAGAGGTTGCCGGCCAGCAAAAACATTTCTGGAACACACACACACAACTACCTGCACCCCCCCCCTCCCCCACTCGTCCTCCCTCACCCTACCCACGCTACATCTACCTCCCTCACTCCCACCCCTCTACACCTTGCCCCGCAGACACTGCTACATCATACAACCACTCCACCTCTCACACTATCCACTGTCTTACACCTCTAGAAGAAGATGCGAGAAAGTCAGGGGAAAATGAGAGTAGCGTTCAAGCACTCTCCCCAGCAAGCACTTTAATGGGATAAGAACTCTGCTACACTTCCAGGGGGCTCACTCAGCGCTTCTCTCATTCATTCCCATCTCATTTTCACCATAACTATACCTGGAACATACCTGGGGAGGGTTTCCAGAGTTCTTCCACTCACCGAGCCCGGCCTGAGGCCAGGCTCGATTGACACAAATGTATGCCAATGTTTACTGACTATTGATCAACCTCTCCACCCCGCATATTGGTCATGTTTATTTAATCATGTGTTTTATGATACAGCATTTCTGTACAGGTGCGAAGAACCTGCAATATTGGCTAGAGTAGTGTGACACTGTGGCTAGAGTAGTGTGACACTGTGGCTAGAGTAGTGTGACACTGTGGCTAGAGTAGTGATACTGTGTGGCTAGAGCAGTGACACTGTGGCTAGAGTAGTGTGACACTGTGGCTAGAGTAGTGTGACACTGTGGCTAGAGTAGTGTGACACTGTGTGGCTAGAGCAGTGACACTCTGTGGCTAGAGTAGTGTGACACTGTGGCTAGAGTAGTGTGACACTGTGGCTAGAGTAGTGTGACACTGTGGCTAGAGTAGTGTGACACTGTGGCTAGAGTAGTGTGACACTGTGGCTAGAGTAGTGTGACACTGTGGCTAGAGTAGTGTGACACTGTGGCTAGAGTAGTGATACACTGTGGCTAGAGTAGTGACACACTGTGGCTAGAGTAGTGTGACACTGTGGCTAGAGTAGTGACACACTGTGGCTAGAGTAGTGATACACTGTGGCTAGAGTAGTGATACACTGTGGCTAGAGTAGTGATACTCTGTGGCTAGAGTAGTGTGACACTGTGGCTACAGTAGTGTGACACTGTGGCTACAGTAGTGTGACACTGTGGCTAGAGTAGTGTGACACTGTGGCTAGAGTAGTGATACTGTGTGGCTAGAGTAGTGACACTGTGGCTAGAGTAGTGATACACTGTGGCTAGAGTAGTGTGACACTGTGGCTAGAGTAGTGTGACACTGTGGCTAGAGTAGTGTGACACAGTGGCTAGAGTAGTTTGACACTGGCTAGAGTAGTGTGACACTGTGGCTAGAGTAGTGTGACACTGTGGCTAGAGTAGTGTGACACTGTGGCTAGAGTAGTGTGACACTGTGGCTAGAGTAGTGATACTGTGTCGCTAGAGTAGTGTGACACTGTGGCTAGAGTAGTGTGACACTGTGGCTAGAGTAGTGTGACACTGTGGCTAGAGTAGTGTGACACTGTGGCTAGAGTAGTGTGACACTGTGGCTAGAGTAGTGTGACACTGTGGCTAGAGTAGTGATACTCTGTGGCTAGAGTAGTGATACACTGTGGCTAGAGTAGTGTGACACTCTGTGGCTAGAGTAGTGATACTCTGTGGCTAGAGTAGTGACACACTGTGGCTAGAGTAGTGATACTCTGTGGCTAGAGTAGTGTGACACTCTGTGGCTAGAGTAGTGATACTCTGTGGCTAGAGTAGTGACACACTGTGGCTAGAGTAGTGACACACTGTGGCTAGAGTAGTGACACACTGTGGCTAGAGTAGTGATACTCTGTGGCTAGAGTAGTGACACACTGTGGCTAGAGTAGTGACACTCTGTGGCTAGAGTAGTGACACACTGTGGCTAGAGTAGTGACACACTGCGGCTAGAGTAGTGATACTGTGTGGCTAGAGTAGTGATACTCTGTGGCTAGAGTAGTGATACTATGTGGCTAGAGTAGTGACACTCTGTGGCTAGAGTAGTGACACTCTGTGGCTAGAGTAGTGATACTGTGTGGCTAGAGTAGTGACACTCTGTGGCTAGAGTAGTGATACACTGTGGCTAGAGTAGTGACACACTGTGGCTAGAGTAGTGACACTCTGTGGCTAGAGTAGTGACACACTGTGGCTAGAGTAGTGATACACTGTGGCTAGAGTAGTGACACACTGTGGCTAGAGTAGTGACACTCTGTGGCTAGAGTAGTGATACTGTGTGGCTAGAGTAGTGACACTCTGTGGCTAGAGTAGTGATACTGTGTGGCTAGAGTAGTGACACTCTGTGGCTAGAGTAGTGATACTCTGTGGCTAGAGTAGTGTGACACTGTGGCTAGAGTAGTGATACTCTGTGGCTAGAGCAGTGACACTCTGTGGCTAGAGTAGTGTGACACTGGCTAGAGTAGTGATACTCTGTGGCTAGAGTAGTGACACTCTGTGGCTAGAGTAGTGACACACTGTGGCTAGAGTAGTGACACACTGTGGCTAGAGTAGTGACACACTGTGGCTAGAGTAGTGACACACTGTGGCTAGAGTAGTGACACACTGTGGCTAGAGTAGTGACACACTGTGGCTAGAGTAGTGACACACTGTGGCTAGAGTAGTGACACTCTGTGGCTAGAGTAGTGACACTCTGTGGCTAGAGTAGTGACACTCTGTGGCTAGAGTAGTGACACTCTGTGGCTAGAGTAGTGATACTGTGGCTAGAATAGTGATACTGTGGCTAGAGTAGTGACACTCTGTGGCTAGAGTAGTGATACTGTGGCTAGAGTAGTGATACTGTGGCTAGAGTAGTGATACTCTGTGGCTAGAGTAGTGACACTCTGTGGCTAGAGTAGTGATACTGTGGCTAGAGTAGTGACACTCTGTGGCTAGTGACACACTGTGGCTAGAGTAGTGACACACTGTGGCTAGAGTAGTGATACTCTGTGGCTAGAGTAGTGACACTCTGTGGCTAGAGTAGTGACACACTGTGGCTAGTGACACACTGTGGCTAGAGTAGTGTCACACTGTGGCTAGAGTAGTGTCACACTGTGGCTAGAGTAGTGACACACTGTGGCTAGAGTAGTGACACACTGTGGCTAGAGTAGTGACACACTGTGGCTAGAGTAGTGATACTCTGTGGCTAGAGTAGTGATACTCTGTGGCTAGAGTAGTGACACTCTGTGGCTAGAGTAGTGACACACTGTGGCTAGTGACACACTGTGGCTAGAGTAGTGACACACTGTGGCTAGAGTAGTGACACACTGTGGCTAGAGTAGTGACACTCTGTGGCTAGAGTAGTGACACACTGTGGCTAGTGACACACTGTGGCTAGAGTAGTGACACACTGTGGCTAGAGTAGTGACACACTGTGGCTAGAGTAGTGACACACTGTGGCTAGAGTAGTGTGTGCTTAACAGCGGGTTTTCTTCCTATTGGGGAGTGTTGTACATGCTGCTATGGCGGTGTGTCCCCTCACAAGATGAGTGGCGCTGCCCAATAAACTCGCCCCTCGGGGCAAAATTTAAAAATTTAAATGCTTGATCAATCCTGGCTTGGGAGAGTGCAGCATCGGCCCTGTATCTTACAAGGTGAGAGTTCGATCCCCGATGGTGCAAGTAGAAGAACAACCAA
Source organism: Procambarus clarkii (assembly GCF_040958095.1). Taxonomy (NCBI): domain Eukaryota; kingdom Metazoa; phylum Arthropoda; class Malacostraca; order Decapoda; family Cambaridae; genus Procambarus; species Procambarus clarkii. The sequence continues at coordinate 26,009,257 of NC_091224.1, forward strand.
AGTCCAACAAATAGTTTTATCATTACTAATAATGTCAAGCGTAATTTACAGTATAATTATGTCACCGACCGGGAGGTGTGGCTTTCTCCCACCATGTCTGTTGCAACACTTTCCCTGCCAACACCTCTCTCCCTGTCAACACCTTCCCTGTCAACACCTACCCTGCCAACACCTCCCCCTGCCAACACCTACCCTGCCAACACCTCCCCCTGCCACCAGACACGCTTGACCTTCCAGCATTAATGGACACGTCTCGCCTGCAGTTTAGGTGACAGCATCATTTGCCCAAGAACATCTACCGGCCAATACAATCATTAAAACGCCCCCCTAATTTGGCAACATTGTCTAGGGCATTACTGTCGTGAGTGGTCAACGTTGTCTCATTAATTACTGCCGTTAGTGGTCAACATTGGCTAGAATGCTAAACGTCCACATTGGCATGAGTGGCAACGGTTTTTTTGCATCCATTTCCCAGTGACGTGAATGGCAAACATTGCGACATTACTGTAAAGTTGACTGGCCACCTTTCCTCCGCTTCCTTTTGACGCAAGTGGGCGCTCTCTCGGGGGAAAGGAAGGAAGGGGTGGGACCGAGGCAGGCGGGCCTGAGGAGTGGGCCCCAGTGGGACTGAGACAGGCGGGCCTGAGGAGTGGGCCCCAGTGGGACTGAGGCAGGCGGGCCTGAGGAGTGGGACTGAGGCAGGCGGGCCTGAGGAGTGGGCCCCAGTGGGACTGAGACAGGCGGGCCTGAGGAGTGGGCCACAGTGGGACTGAGACAGGCGGGCCTGAGGAGTGGGCCCCAGTGGGACTGAGACAGGCGGGCCTGAGGAGTGGGCCCCAGTGGGACTGAGACAGGCGGGCCTGAGGAGTGGGCCCCAGTGGTACTGAGGCAGGCGGGCCTGAGGAGTGGGCCCCAGTGGGACTGAGGCAGGCGGGCCTGAGGAGTGGGCCCCAGTGGTACTGAGACAGGCGGGCCTGAGGAGTGGGCCCCAGTGGGACTGAGGCAGACGGGCCTGAGGAGTGGGCCCCAGTGGTACTGAGACAGGCGGGCCTGAGGAGTGGGCCCTAGTGGAACTGAGACAGGCGGGCCTGAGGAGAGGCCAGGAGAAAAGACAGGTAGACAAAAAGGCGGGAATCTGTAAGGGAGGGAGGGAGGGAGGGAGGGAGGGGAGGAGGAAGGTAAAGTCAGCCCAGCAAGCCTCATCACTCAAGAGTTAATGCACCCACCGTCGCAGATACCATACAATGCGCCCTATGCATAATGCCCACTTCCCCCCCCCACCCCACCCCACCCCTCCCCGTCCCCATATGTGCAACCCATCCAGAAGCCGTCGTCAACCCCTCCCACCGGCATCACCAACAAAGCGAGGGGTTGCTGGTGATGGTGCATCCCCTCACAATAGTAACCCCCAGATGGCACGCGACCTCCACTATACACAAGCACAACACCGCAGTCCGCTCCGTACTTCTCACCTTTGTTGGCGTTGGTTCCTTTGTGGCGCAGTAGCGCTCAGTCGTCGGTGGGTATTGTGGCCACCACCTCCCTCCCTGCCTGCCTCTCCATCAGTCACAACACACACACGCCATCCCCCTCTCCACGCTTGCAACCACAGCACACACATGCACAGCTTCGCCACCACCAACACTGATAACCACCAACACACCACCACAAGCAGCACCATCTGCAACACCATTATCAGCTACACTGGTACCATCTGCCACCATCAACATGCGACATTGTAAATGGTCACGAAGCAGCATATACTGCTCTACCAAGCAGTATATGCTGTCCTCACATATCTGCTTACACACCAGCATGGACGGGTCCGGTACATGTGTCACCGATGCTAGCGGGGATGTCTTCGTCGCCGTATCTTTGCACTTCTTAACAATACCTCGTGGTGGTTCCGGGGATCAACGTCCCGGTCTCTGACCAGGCCTTCTAGTTGGTAGTCTGTTCCACCAGTCTGATAGACGCAGCTGCTCCACCAGTCTGATAGACGCAGCTGCTCCACCAGTCTAATAGATGCAGCTGCTCCACCAGTCTGATAGACGCAGCTGCTCCACCAGTCTGATAGACGCAGCTGCTCCACCAGTCTGATAGACGCAGCTGCTCCACCAGTCTGATAGACGCAGCTGCTCCACCAGTCTGATAGACGCAGCTGCTCCACCAGTCTGATAGACGCAGCTGCTCAACAGCTTGGCGCTTTCCCCTGATAGTTCCCTTCCCTTCAACAGCCTGGTTAATCAGGTATCCTTTAGAGGTGTTTATCAAGTTCTTTTATTTTTTTTCTGAACATCATGAGAGGTCGGCCAGTTACGCCCAAAATGTTCAGAGGGAGAATGTTGAACAGTCCTGGGCCCTTAATATTGATATAATTCTCTCTCAGCGTACCTGTTGCACCTATGTTTTCAACGGGGGCTATTCTGTACTTCCTGCTATGTCTCCTAGTCCCCTGAGGCATTATTTCTGGGTGGAGATTTGGAACTAGTCCCCTCTTAATATTTTCCCCGTGTAAATTATTATCTGTCTCTCTGACCTGTGCTCTAGAGAGAATGTTAAACAGTCCAAATGTTTAATGTGTTTTATTGAATTCGGACAGAAAAAGATCTCTGCAAGTTTTCGAAGTCATCAATTTCTCCATCTTTGAATGGAGCTGTTAGTGTGCAACACTATTCCCCACTAGAGAGTAACAGTGTCTTACAAAATATTATCATTGGTATGGCAGAAGTATGCACCCTTTTAGTTCGTCGCAACTCTTTAAACACACCTAATCTAACCTAACTTAATATAACCTAACCTAACCTGAGATACCCACTTACGACCACACTGTTCTAGTCTGGCCACCGTCTACAGAGTGGACATCGATTCCCTCGAAATAAAAAACCCAACGCAGGATAACCTGTTTGATTCCTTGTGTTGTGGACTTGCCATACGAGACGTCAAGGGGACATTCCCTGCATTCCCCTGGAGAGGCGGAGGATGAGGGGAGACATGATCGTGGTCTTCGTGTGGATGAACGGTATCAACAACATATGAGGGGAGAATGAAGTGCAATAGCGCACTAATCAATGACAATAATAACCCACTATTTTGAAAACATTCTTGAGGTTATCTTGAGATGATTTCGTTTTTTTGTTTTTTTGTTTTTTTTTGTTTTTACTGTCCCCCAGGAAGCAGCCCGTGACAGCTGACTAACACCCAGGTACCTATTTTACTGCTAGGTAACAGGGACATAGGGTGAAAGAAACTCTGCCCATTGTTTCTCGCCGGCGCCTGGGATCGAACCCAGGACCACAGGATCACAAGTCCAGCGTGCTGTCCGCTTGGCCGACCGGCTCCCTATGAGGAAATATGCAGTCTATATTTTTCCTCGTGTTTTCAAAATAGTGGGTTATTATTTTCAAGAGACGTTTGCTGGAGAATTTCAGATTCAGGAAGGGTTTGGGCAAATTCTGGTTTGGGAAGAGGGTGGTAGATATATGGAAGAGGCGCTCGAGCAGCATCATTGAGGCAAATGATGTAGCCACCTTTAAAAGCAAGCTCGACATACATAGGAAACAGGAGATGAGTCAATTATCCACCCTGTCAATTGCTCTGAGAACTTTGTAGGTGGTGTTCATGTCTCCCCTAACTCTTGTGTTTTCCATGGACGTGAGGTTTAGTTCCCGTAGCATTTCCTCGTAACTCATAGTTCTCAGCTCTGGGACTAGTCTGGTGGCATACCTCTGAATCTTCTCTAACCTTGTCTTGTGTTTAACTACATTAGCCGTCTTCCAAATTTCCAGTAGGTCTCCTGTTTCCTGTGACCTGTTATACACCAGAGAGGGGGAGGGAATATCAGGGGAAAACGCGAAGCCATTACGACTATATAGCACTTGGAAGGGGTGAGGATAAAGATTTGGGATGGGACAGGCGAAAGGAACGGTGCTCAACCACTTAGACGGTCGGGGATTGAACGCCGGCCTGCATGAAGTGAGACCGTCACTCTACCATCCAGCCCAAATGGTACACCATAGTGTGTAACGTGACACACACAGTGTTTCTGCACCCTCTTTTAGTATCCACGGTGAGATCCTCTCAGGCTCAACTGCTTTTGGCATATCCCGGACAATTCCTCCAGTTTGTCCAGGTCGACTTGTAGTCCCTCTCTATCTTCCTGTCTTTATCTTTCTCATAATTTTAGCATCATCAGCAAACACTGAGAGGAACGAGAGACTAGCTAGTAATATTAGGTGGAGATCATTGAGGGCCAGGGGACCAGATTCATGAAAGCACTTACGCAAGCACTTACGAACCTGTACAACTTTTCTCAATCTTTCGGGGCTTTGTTTCCAATTATTAAACAGTTAATGAGCTCCGAAGCACCAGGAGGCTGTTTATAACAATAAAAACAGTTTAATGGCAAGTTTTCATGCTTGTAAACTGTTTAATAAATGTAACCAAAGCCGTCAAAGATTGAGGAAAGATGTACACGTTCGTAAGTGCTTGCCTAAGTGCTTTCGTGAATCTGGCCCCTCAGAGCGGCTGCGGGTAAGGTGTATCAGAGTGCCAGCGCCCAGCCACGGTGACAAAAACAGCTGTCTCCAGACATAACATGTAGTTCCACGCCAGCTGGGTGCCCTCTGGGAGGAGCTGCCTGCCATATGTAACTCATGATCCTCCCTCCCCCCCACCCCAAGCTGTCTGTCACCGTCTGCCTCCTACCCTGCCACTACACCACTGCCTGATGCCACCTCTGACTCCCACTACCTGATCAACCCGTCCTCTCGAATAGTACATCGTATTTTGACGTATAAATCTCCCAAGGCTTCTCGATGAACCTACCAGCCACTGCATGTCTCTGTCAGCCTGTCACTTCATGTATACATTCCACATGAATCATCCACACAAGCTTGCATCTGCAACGTGCACACACACGCACACACACATCAGTTGATTGACGGTTGAGAGGCGGGACCAAAGAGCCAGAGCTCAACCCCCGCAAACACAGCTAGGTGTGTACACACACACACACACACACACACACACACACACACACACACACACACACACACACACACACACACACACACACACACACACACACACGATGTCCCCGGTGTCTGTCAAACGTGTCGGAGGCCATCAGCCTTGGAGGCCATCAGCCTTGGAGGCCATCATCCTTGGAGGCCGCCTGGCCAAAACACTCACACCCTCCAAAAATATCCACGCTACAAAAAATTATGAGATAGGGTTGGGAGGGAGGGGGAGGAGGGAGAGGGAGGGGAGGGAGAGGGAGGGGATGGGACAGAGGAGAGGGGGATAGAGCAAGTGGGAGAGGAGGAGGAGGGGGTGGGGAAGACATCATATATTGCGAGCGAGATGTCAACAGGTGTTTACCTACCTCTTCTCCCCTAATAGTTTTCTAACTTGAGTAACGTTCGGGTTCTATGTAGCATCTACTCTCTCAAGTTGTGGATGGAGGTGGCTTCTATAACTTGGTCTTTAAGTGCACTCCACTTGTTGACCACCGGTACAGGGTACCAGTATTGCCTTACAGTTCTTCGACGTATTGTAATTTCCAACTTCCAATAACGTCCTTAGGAAATGTAGATGTTTATCTCTCAGAATGTTTGGTAATATGTTTATTGTTTGTGATGTGTGTCTATGTATGTATTAACACGATGTACTGAACGGGGTGAGAATAGCTTGAGCTACCTCATCCCTTTGTGTGTATTTTACCTCAATAAACTTATTTCAATTTCAATTTCATGACGCCCTTTTGTCATATTTTATCTTAAAGAGGCTGCCGTTGTCCACATTGTCTATTTTACTCATTATCTTGTATGTGGTGATCACATCTCCCTTTGTTCCTTTTCTTCTCTGAGGTTGTGATATTGGGTTTGTTTAACTTCTCGTTGGTCAAGTCCCTTAATTCAGGCACAAGTTTTATTGCAAACCTCTACAAGTTTGGCTTTGTGCTTCACGTGGTGCGGATTCCATGCCGGTGCTGCGTATTCTTGTACAGGGCTCAAATGAGCTCTATAGTGTGTCTTGCAAGTGTGCTCATTTGGGCTCAATTGTTTGTCAGTTTCCCGTTATGCTGCGGATGATATCTTGTTTATCAAGATATCATCACCAATATTACCACCACCACCACACCACGCCACACCCACCACCACACCACGCCCACCACCACACCACACCACCCACCACCACACCACGCCACACCACGCCACACCACCCACCACCACACCACACCACACCACACCACACCACGCCACACCACACCCACCACCACACCACGCCACGCCACACCACCATCTCCCGTCACGCAGGGTGCAGTCGCACCTCCACAGATCTCCAGTATCAGCTCTTGATACTGGTAATGGCTCAAAAGGGCCACCACTTACGGGCTATTCATGCCCGTGCCACCTCTTGGGTGGCTTAATCTTTATCAATCAATCACTCTTGTGTTCCTCCGCCCATGTCCAGGTATCGTGTGTTAATGAGGCGAAATAGAAATAGCCTAAGCTACTCTATCCCTTTGAGATGTATTTCTTTCTTATCTCAATAAACATACTTGAACTTGAATGGGGCGACTCCTGTCCCTCGTACTCCTTCCTCCTCAACCTGCTTGCTTCTCAAGATGTGTGTGGTGCTTGTTTCCAAGGAGCCCTGGTCGAGGACCGGGCCGCGGAGACGCTAAGCCCCGAAATCATCGCAAGGTTTCTCAGTGCGGTCCCCCCCCCCACTACCACACTAACAAAATTATATACATCTCTGTCGTGTTCGGGAACTTTGCTTGTTGTTGTTGTTGTTGTTTAAGATTCGCTACCTGGCACAAAAAGTTCCAAGTAGCACGGGCTATGGTGAGCCCGTATTTTTAGGGGAACTTGCGTTTCTACCTGTGTCCTCTTGTTTGCTTCCTACCCGTAATAGGCAATCTATCATTGTCTGCCCCTGTCTGTCTGTTCCCATTATCATTTCTTCCTTGTTTCCTCTCTATCTCTCAGACGTGATGTTTAAGTCGTTTAGTCTCTCCTTGTAGCTCACACGACTCACCTCTAGTCTTAGTCTCAGGTGCATTTTGAGACTTTCTCCAGCTACAGGTTTCTACCTTGAGGTTATCTTGAGATTCTTGAGGTTATCTTGAGATGATTTCGGGGCTTTAGTGTCCCCGCGGCCCGGTCCTTGACCAGGCCTCCTCTTTTTTACACAGGAAGCAGCCCGTAGCAGCTGTCTAACTCCCAGGTACCTATTTACTGCTAGGTAACTGGAGCATCAGGGTGAAAGAAACTCTGCTCATTTGTTATCGCCTCCACCGGGGATCGAACCAGGAACCTCAGGACAACGAATCCGAAGCGCTGTCCACTCGGCCGTCAGGCCACCATGGTCTATAGTCACATTTATTAAATGCCTTCGCAAAGTCTGTGTATACAACGTCTACATTTTGTTTTTCTAACGATGCATCCGTGATTTTGTCATAGTGGTTGAGTAACAGTGACAACCAGGATCTTCCCGCTGGGAATCCATACTGACCTGAGTTGTGGTCAGCGTAATCACTCTTTTAAAACTTAAACCATGCGTGACATTAGTACGACTGGTCAACAGTTTTTAGCCAAAGCTTTACTACCTCCCTTGTGTTCTGGAGCTGTATGTGCGGATTTAAGTTCTGGTATCTAACCTGTATCCAAGCTTTTTATTCGTTTTATATTGAGTGCTTACCTTACCTTACCTTGCTTGTGCTATTATTTTTTTACATTTCTTTATGAATAATCAATTCTAGGAGTCGGGATCCAGGGTTGAGTGCATGCTGTCAACTTTTACTTCAAAATCTTCTGTGTTCGTGTTAAGTGTCGGTTATATTATCAGGGGTTTGGATATCCTAGTTGATACCTGGTTGATGGGGTTCTGGGAGTTCTTCTACTCCCCAAGCCCGGCCCGAGGCCAGGCTTGACTTGTGGGAGTTTGGTCCACCAGGCTGTTACTTGGAGCGGCCCGCAGGCCCACATACCCACCACAGCCCGGTTGGTCCGGCACTCCTTGGAGGAATAAATCTAGTTTCCTCTTGAAGATGTCCACGTTTGTTCCTGCAATATTTCTTATATTGTGTGGTGTCCAGTGTGCATTGCACTTCCAGTTATATATATTATATATATATATATATATATATATATATATATATATATATATATATATATATATATATATATATATATATATATATATATATATATATATCTTCCGTCCTTCATAAAGGTGTCCGGATTTTGAACTTTGATGTTGTTAATTAGTTATATACGTGGTAAACATATAGTGGTGTTGAAGGTGTGACTAATGTCTTACCCATCCTGTGTATAAACCTCCACCTGCAGGTATAGGCACAATACCTGTGCAGGTTGGGTTTTAACACTCCACCTGCAGGTATAGGCACAATACCTGTGCAGCTTGGGTTTTAACATACCTGAAAAGACGTTTTGTATTTTCCTTTTTCTCCTGAATAACTTTATGTTCCAATTTAATTTCTTCAGACTGGTATGACTGCTTCAGCATCTGCTCCCTTTCTTCGATATCCTCGTTTAGATTTCATTTTCATTATGTAATCGTCATGTCATCTTGAGGTTATCTTGAGATGATTTCGGGGCTTAAGTGTCCCCGCGGCCCGGTCCTCGACCAGGCCTCCACCCCCAGGAGTCTGCTTAAGTATTTCCATTATTTTTTCTTTTTTTTTTTCTAGCGTCGTCTTCAATCTCTTTCCACCAAGGTGGTATGATTTGTGACCCTCCACACAGGCGTATGCTACAAATACACCTTGAACGGTTTGGCAGCCAGTTGTTCTATTCCTTGCCTGGGAGTTTTGTTACTGAAGGCCAATTTACACTGGATGTTTGCAAGTTCTATATTAATTTTGTCCCCAGTCAATCCTCTCATTGTTAAAATTGAATTGATTTGAAGAACCCTTTTTGCTTGCATATGCAGCTGATGATATCCAGTTGATGTGGGCTTCAGTAGCAAACTTCAGAGATGGTATCCTTCAGTTTTTTTTATTCCAAGAGGGTTTCCTATTTCCCCCCTGTTACCTAGCAGTAAATA